>NC_085138.1:116368309-116672239 GCF_035046485.1 Aedes albopictus
CAAACAGTTGTATTATGCAACTCATTACGGTTGCATTATACATATATCATAATGCAATTGTTTGATCCACAACCTGAGTTATCGCGGTAAGAGCACGGTGTACAACATTTAGAAAGTGTCGTTTACTTCCAAAACTTATGTTTCATGCCAAGCATTATATAGCACGTGTCCGTTCCCATTGAACCACAGCGAAGCACAATGGTACTGATGAAAAGGATCACAATCTAGTGATTTTTTTTTTGCCATTACCGAAAATGTTGTATGCAACTTATTGCAAAACTCGATTTTTACAGCACTCGCCGTATTTATCCAAATCAGCAAGCTTCGTTGGATAAATTTACGACTCGGGCTCACTGAATCAAATTTCAACCATGGCGCAACAATAATGACAACGAGCTGCATTCGTTTAGAGAATTGTAAGCTTTTCATCGTGATTCTCGAGAAGTAACTTCAAGTTAGTAAGCACTGCAACGCTGTTGAAGATCTACCATCAAACAGTTTCGATTTTGGGTTAGTAATAATAGATTGTTCACGAGTTGACAAGTACGCAACAAACTTAGCATCTGTTTTGTCCCCACAAAAATTTTCGAGATCATGTCATTTCGTTACCAGCTGGGATAAAGAGCAATCTCCGCGCGTTCTTTGTTGCTTGTGTTATGTCTCTTTTGTCCGATAATTCTCTTCTCTGCCATAAATAGTTAGCCCTAGTGTGGCCGGCAGACCACAACCCGTGTACCTTTTCGATTTCAATTCTCGATATTTCAATGGTTTTTGATAGTAGGAGGCTGAAAGTTGAAACTCTGGTAGTTTTAGGAGCTAGTGATTGTACCGAATGTTTAAGTGAGGAGTGTCGGGGGGAGGGAAATGATCATATCTCCGTCAATTTTTCACCGATTTTCAACATTTTTTGCTCATTCAAATCAGAAACTCTCATCTATCGGGAGAATATTTGGTTGGAGCACCATAGGTTTTGGAAAATCTGTATTTTCAGGATGTGCCCTTATACTATACTGACATCATTATTACCAGCTACGGGAATCCTGTTCCTAAGCGTCAATTTCGGAGTCAACACCTTTTGTAACACGAGACGGATCAGATATTGTGCCTCTCAAGAAAAATCAGAATATAGCTATTATCAGCCACTGGCTTCTGATATAAGCGCGACAGTTCCTAATCATAACAGCATCACCAGATTCTCAAAGTATTTTATTCCATTATATGGGGTTTGACAGCAAGCACACTCATTTCACTGAGCCACTCTTGCCGTTCATCACAAATACATGAAAAAACATCTGTCACTTTGCGAAACCCACGTGCATTTTTTTTTTTGGCGGGAACATATTTTGTTTTGTTTTGCCTTGCGAGTGCCACTGCGGCTGTATGCCTTGCGGGCGTACGATCGCCACCAAACTCTAATGAAAGATAAGCGAGACAATACGTTCTGCTTGGAAAGGTTTAGGACACAGGTTCCCAACCGGTGGTCCGCGGCCCCCTGGGGTCCGTGAAGCCAGTCTAGGGAGACCGCGATGTTACCAAAAAAATGTTAAATTTTTATTTTATTTTGTGCAAATTATACCAATTTTCAATTTTGTATATGTACCGCCACCCCCAAATCCACAATTTTACAATTTTACGAATAAAATTTTCAGTATAAAACGCCTTCGGAAGAAAAAAAATTTCGACTGCGCCGCTATTTTTCAGATACGGCACAAATTGAATGTTCATGACATAATTTTTACGAAATGTGAGTGTCGAATAAAAAAAGTATCATTGATCGTCGAAAATCCCTCCCACAGTAAATTTCTGGCTACGTCACTGTACCCAAAAAACTCGGTTACGTGCATTCAATTCATATTTTTTTCTAAAAATTTTCATTGGGCCGCAAATGTTTTGACAATTCTTAAAGGGGGTCACCACCTCAAAAAGGTTGGGAACCCCTGGTTTAGGATGATTGATGCCCGTATTGCTGCTGGCTCATCTAAAATGACGTGCATTCTAATGATAGATAATGAGAGTCGCTGTTTTGAATGAGCCACAAAAGTTAAAATCGATGGATAATTGACGGAGAAATTAATTATCATTTCAATTTCATGGGTAGCCGTATACCCTGCCGGCATTCTACGTGTGTTTTTTGCTGGCCTCCCACAGTACGGTTAAAAAGATTATTAAAAAGCTAAATTCTAGGAAAACTCGTTAACATATAACGCCTAATCATCTCATGAACTTCGATGCGAAACAATTTCTTCTGCAACAATTCAACCAAGCATCAATTCCAAAAGACACACTTTCGCTGCAACTCAAATTAGAAACCCATTCAATGTTAATAATGTTTAGCTAAACTTGAGCTCCACCCAAAGAAAACTATCCATATATTTGAGAAAGAAATTATACCCAGCCTTCATGTTGTCCAGAAAATTTATGAAAGAAACTTTAAGCAAATACCACATACCGAAAGCCGCGATAGAAAGTTCAAGCTGCAACGTTCAAGCCCTTTAGTGGTGATTTATTTGACCATAGCGACGTCCCAAACTGATGTTTACCTTGAACTTACTTTATTCCCCGCCCTTAGCCTAAGTTAGTCGACGACATCCAACCAAACCAAGCAGGTATGCCACCCGCCACCAGCTGCGTTGGGTCCATAAAGGGTCGACCTGGCCGCGCGACAACCTTCGCTCGTTCATCTCTCGGAAGAATAGAAGCGAAAGTCAATCCACACAGAGGCCTATTAAATTTCCATTTTTCCACCATATCCAACAACAACGGGCGGTGGTGGTAACACAGAGACCGGCGCTTCACTCTCGTTAGGTCGTTTGTCAATGGGTGCAGTGCTGCAGCACTATTTAGTGGCAGCAACTACCGATTCATTCCATATAATAACGGGCTGTAAATAATTCGACTTTTACTGCTCATTGGGAGATTTTCCAAAAATTTGAAACTATGCGACACCAACAGAAACCGTAGCAGTCGATCGTTAAATTTCTTCATTGTTACACCTGGAGAATCTCCAGTGGAGATCGCTACAGCGCTACAGTATACGGCAACGCGAATTGACCACGTTCTAATTGATAGATAGCGGCGAGACACGGTCTCTTCTTGACGGATGGACGTGAGATGATTGAAATGTGGAAGCAGAACCTTGATAAGCATTATTGATTACGTCTGTTCTCCAGGAGGAGAGGCTCACAATAGCGTTAGTTTCCCATGTTAAGGCAAGGGCGACTGATCAACGTCCAAGTATCAGTGAAGGACTCTAAGCTCAACCGTACACCATTGTCCTTCAGAAGGCTAGGGCTTAGGGAATTGGTATGAGGCCTTGCAAGCCAACAACAAAACAACAAGCAGCAAAAAGAGCTCATTTAAAAACGCTAAACACATACAATAGACATTGTTATGAGTGGCAGTTCAAATGTAATTACTTTTGCATTTGGTCGAGTAAAAGCTGAGTTGTTGTGTTCGTTTTCCTACGATTCCTACATTGAGCTGCATATTCAATAACAATCTCGAGGAGCGTTTCCCTTCGTGGTATCATTACACCCGGGATGGTAATAAATCATGTAAACAATACCACTCTGCCTACACACTAGCCAGCATCCATCTACACACGATGCTAGGGCCAGCAAGTGACATTCAGTAGCGACCGCAACTTAATACCTCATGCCAACCGTAGTTTTCTCGTGAATCGTGGATCAAGCGGTCAACAATATTTAGCATTTGTTTCATCCTAGCAATCTCATATTCATATGAGATGTTACGTCTGTTTGTCTGTGGCTCTAGCGCCATTCTTCGCCCGGTGTGGTGTTTTTTTATTAGGCATATTGACATTTCCATTTAAGTAATGAATCAAGGATACTTAGGGTCAATTTCTTCACCTCGGCTTAACCGGTAAGCCAGGCTTACCCATACAGTTAAACCTGGCTTAACGCTTAAGCCAGGGTGAAGAAATCGCCCCTTAACCCTTTAATACCGAACCCCGCCTTTAGACGGGGTATAGTTTGAGCATTTTTGTAATTTTTGTATCGTGAAAAATCATTTTTTTAATATTTTTGGCTGATATGTAGGACTGTTTTGTATATCTCAAAATGGTTTTTGGTGTATTTTAATGCGCATTTACATTTTTCAAAAATCATTGAAAAATTGATGTTTTAGTCACCTTTTAGAAGTCATAGTTTATTTTGTATTGAATCGCTGCAATTAACATATTTTAAATTTTTCCCAAATCATTCTACCCTAGTTTAATAGTTTAAGGAAATCGAATACACTCAAAAATTATTTTCCTTAAAATTACACGGAAAATAAATTTTTCTATGAAAAAATTTAAAATAAAAATATTTCAACAATAATCATAAAATCTCAAAATGTTTTTATCTCAAAAAATCCGTACCCCAAGGCTTCCAGTAAAAATATAAAAGTGTAAGGATGTTCAAAAATAAAAATTAGAAAAATCAAAAACTAAAATTCACGAAATCGAGAATAAAAAAGAATCATCTTCCAAAACATGTTTAAATCGATTTTAGATGACGAAAAATGATATTTAGATCAAAATCAAAAATTTGGGTATTAGAGGGTTAAATGGATTATTTACATAAATGAATTCATGCGCTCAAAACTTTCGACAGCTATCACCATGCGTCGAAGTCGAACGCGGCTCAACATCGAGCAGCTTCGTAACGTAGAAGTGGCTCAAGACTACGCGCAGCAGTTAGCAGTGGCCCTACCAACGGAAGAGCAGCTTGGCCCAGCTACACTTGAAGATGGCTGGAGGGACATCCGATCCGCCATAGGTAGTACCTCAGCTACAGCACTAGGCTTCGCGACTCCGAATCACAGAAACGACTTGTACGACGGCGAATGTGAACAGTTGAAAAACGAGAAGAATGCAGCATGGGCGAGAATGCTGCAACACCGTACAAGAGCGAATGCGGCACGTTACAAACAGGCGCGGAACAGGCAGAACTCAGTCTTCCGGATGAAGAAGCGCCAGCAGGAAGAACGAGATCGCGAAGCGATGGAAGAGCTGTACCGCGCTAAGGACACACGAAAGTTCTACGAGAAGCTGAACCGCTCGCGCAGAGGTTCTGTGCCACAAGCCGACATGTGCCGAGATAATCACGGGAATCTTCCCTACTAACAAAAGCAGCTGCATAAAAGCTTATGGAGCAAACGCCCTTGGAAGAAAGCTCGCTTAAGCTCTTATACAGCGAAAATGTTAGTTGGGTTCTTACGAGCGAGCGTGAGGTGGTCGAGAGGTGGCGGCAGCATTACGATGAGCACCTCAATGGCGACGTTGCAAGTACCGAATGTGGCGTGGTAACAGATCTAGGAGTATGTGAACAGGACGAAAGACTTCCGGCCCCTGACCTCCAAGAGATTGAGGAGGAGGTTGGCCGGTTGAAAAACAACAAAGCCGCTGGAGCAGATCAACTACCAAGCGAGCTTCTAAAATACGGTGGAGAAGCACTGGTGAGAGCACTACACTGGATCATTACCAAAATTTGGGAGGTGGAAGTATTACCGGAGGAATGGATGGAAGGTATCGTGTGTCCCATCTACAAAAAGGACGACAAGTTGGATTGCGGGAACTATCGCGCGATCACACTACTGAGCGCTGCCTACAAGATACTCTCTCAAATTTTATGCCGCCGTCTATCACCGATTGCAAGAGAGTTCGTGGGGCAATATCAGGCTGGATTTATGGGTGAACGCGCTACAACGGACCAGATGTTCGCCATCCGCCAGGTGTTGTAGAAATGCCGCGAATACAACGTGCCCACACATCACTTGTTCATCGATTTCAAATCGGCGTATGACACAATCGATCGAGAACAGCTATGGCAGATTATGCACAAATACGGATTCCCGGATAAACTGATACGGTTGATCAAGGCGACGATGGATCGAGTGATGTGCGTAGTTTGAGTATCAAGGACAATCTCGAGTCTTTTCGAAGCTCGCAGAGGGTTACGGCAAGGTGATGGTCTTTCGTGCTTGCTGTTCAACATTGCTTTAGAGGGTGTAATTAGGAGAGCGGGGATAATCACGAGTGGAACGATTTTCACGAAGTCCATTCAGCTTCTTGATTTCGCTGATGATATTGATATTATTGCTAGTAAATTTGAGACGATGGCGGAAACGTACATCCGACTAAAGAGTGAAGCCAGACGAATCGGATTAGTCATTAATGTGTCGAAGACAAAGTACATGATGGCAAAGGGCTCAAGGGAGGAATCAGCGCGCCCGCCACCCCGAATTTATATCGACGGTGATGAAATCGAGGCGGTTGAAGAATTCGTGTACTTGGGCTCACTGGTGACCGCCAACAACGACACCAGCAGAGAAATTCAGAGGCGCATTGTGGCAGGAAATCGTGCTTACTTTGGACTCCGCAGAACTCTACGATCGAATAAAGTTCGCCGTAACACGAAGTTAACGCTGATTAGACCGGTCGTCCGCTATGGGCACGAAGGTGTTGCGTTCCATCTACGGCGGAGTGAAGATGGAAGACGGGACTTGGAGAAGGCGAATGAACCACGAGCTGCATCAGCTGCTGAGAGAACCAACCATCGTCCATACCGCGAAAATCGGAAGGCTACGGTGGGCGGGTCACGTCATCAGGATGTCGGATAGCAACCCGACTAAAATGGTTCTCGAGAGTCATCCGACCGGTACAAGAAGACGTGGAGCGCAGCGAGTTAGGTGGGTCAACCAAGTGGAGGACGATCTGCGGACCCTACGCAGAGTGCGGAACTGGAGACAAACAGCCATGGACCGAGTGGAATGGAGACGGCTACTATGTACAGCAGAGGCCACCCCGGCCTTAGCCTGATCGGTAAGGTAAGTAACTTAAATGAATTCAGTTAAATAGAGTACATGCCTTTCCACTGCAGTTTACTTCGAAATATATAAAGACCGTATTCGAAGAAATTTGGACACAGAAAATATTGTACAAAATATTTTTTCCTCCTGAGATTTCCTCACAAATTTCTCCATTACTTTGAAAAAACTTCCACAGATTTTTCAATTTTTCTTTCATGGACTCTTGCTAAAATCCATCCTAGTATTCGTCTAAAAAATCTTTCATGAGTTCATGAAAAAATCTTTGGAAACTGCTGATAGATTTACTTCAAAAATTCAGGAAATCCGAGAGAAATTCAGTCAGATTTTTTTTCACTAAATCTTCTAGGGATTCCTCTAGACTTTAGAATGTCATTTAGGAATTTCTCCAAGAACTCCTTGAGAAAGTCTTGCACGGATAGCTTCCAATAACGTTGCATGGGTTCAAAAAGTATTGGATAGATTGTTCCAGAAATTCATCTACGAATTTCTTTGGATTTCTTTAATAGAGATTCCTTCAGATGTTTTTCAAAGCATTCATCTGGAAAATCTTTCTTGAAGAATCTCAAAAATATTCCATGAACTTTTTTTTTTAGAATATGATTCCCTGACCAAGATCACAGGGTTCGACGGTATTAAAGTGAAGGATGTTAATTGTAATTCTTGTAATGAAAATATCACCTTTAACACTTTAATGCGCCTCCAACGGTTCATTGCGAACCGGCTGCAACAGATGGAGTATGGCTGATTTATCAGAAATGCTCGATAAACAGGAGGGACCTGCTGGGCTAGTAGTTTCTATACCCAGAAAACAGTTCCGGTCGATTGAGTCTGGGAAGGTTTCGGGAGTCGTTGTGAATCATAATGCAAATTTTTGTGTTTTGTGACAAGGATCGGTATATTCGCCTCACTCCATTCATATTCACTCCTCTTTGCTGAAGCGAATCGAGAAAGATGCAGCAAACGGATCATCGTGATCTAACACGCAACCCCATCACCAGTGGGAAGCGATGAGCCAGCTGCTTGACATGAATATGTGTTGCCATTCGTCGCAGTTTGGATCGCAAGCGAATGAATGAATGGCGAATGGTGAAGAATGCTGGTGAGCGATCGAAGCGGCTATTATCATAAGTAGAAGATAATTTCTGCATGTAATGCATACATTTTTACTGTATTGTTGCTGAAATGCTACATTAGCAAAGAAAATAATTCAAAAACATCAAAAATTCGAATGCACAATATCAATCGCATCACTCATGAATCGCATTCGCTTGCGATGCGAATGTGGACGAATGAGTAATTTCCAAGTGTGGCTTCCCACCGTTCGCCGGAGTTTGCTGTCGTCGCTGACAAGCACTCACACGCACTAAAGCGACAACCGTTCGTTGCTGACTGTCTTCGAGTGTGGAAGAAGATGAAAAGTGGAAATCAGGAACCCTGTTTTGTGACGAGTCTCGGAATCTTTTTTGAGTCAGCAGACTTTGAACTGTTTCCTGGGCTTCCCACTATTCGGTTAATTTTAACAAATACACTATACAAATACAAATTTAATTCAAATATGAAATAATAAGTAGTATCTCGCGTATTCAATTTGCATCACAGGGGATACTCAAAATAACTGGGACAGGTAAAATTTTCACTTTATAAAAAATGTTCAACTCGCTGTAACTTTTCGAAAAGGGCATCAAATAGGGTAACGGTCGAATTTTGGACCCCTAGAGGACATTAGTTTGAATTTAGGCTGAAATCAAACAGATTCAGTCAGTGTTACACATAATGATGATGTTGGTATATCCGTAAAAGCCCCCACTGTCCGTTAAAAATACCCACAAGGTTGTTTCTGGCTGAAAATTTGATGAAAATAACTTATTTTTGAAGCATCAGTTTTCACTGTTTTGGACACCCCAATGTATTTTGGACCCTCTTAAGTATATATTTTGGCCACCCGGTGTTTAAACCCGCTTGAAACTATTTTCGAAGATTCTACCACTTGGGTATGCTGGATCACATCCTAATTACTTGATTGACAAAGGCTGATTAGACGAACTTTGAGAATTTAGCGCGCTAGATTGAAAAACATTTTTGTTTACATCTGCAAGTTTCCCCAGCACCACATTCTCTTTTGGTAAACATACCGCGACGCTCGTACGGGTGACGAGATTAACGAAAATTAATTTCAAGGCAAATAATGATATTTCCAGTGACGAAATGCTTGCTGCTCGTGCAGAACAGTCTAATTTAGCGAATGATTCTAAAAATGTTCGTCATCTCTTCATTAAATCTGTGAAAGTTATGATAATACGACCCAGGGGGTCCAAAATATATAGGGGTCCAAATTATATTGGTTACCCTATTCTCAAATTTTTACTGTAAGTTCATTAACTAGTTGTGTATCAGTGGTCAAAATTTGGAAAAGATCGGGCTATTCTACACGAAGTCATAAAGGTTCTAGAAAATGGTATAATTATTCGATAGCCAACTTTGAGCTGTTATATCTCCGGATTCAATGAACCGAATGCAATGAAATTTTGATCATTTACGACTTATATAATGAGCTATTAAAAACATTTGACTAAACTTAAAATTCTTTACACGAACGATTAGATAATTTTTCTAATATAACACCAATTTATCCAAAACTTCGTCGTCGTTTCAAAATTCGAGATAGTAATTATTGTTCATTTAAATTCCCTCTAATTGACTTGAATATATTTATGTTTCAAAGGAAAGTAACCAAATAGCCGGCATTAAATTGAAAATGTAATGGGATGCATATGGAAAATGGATAAATTTACTAAAAAAACATAGAATAAATAAAATCGCTATAACTTTTTTTTCTTAATAATAATTTCAAATTAAATCAACTGTTTTTCAAAGTTCATTATATTAGTAACTAGCTGTCCCGGCAAACTTTGTTTTGCCAAGTTGTGGTGGTTTGACAACTGTTGAGGTCATAACGTCACCGCACTCTAGATTGGTTTCATTTCAATCGTGTTGATTTCCTTCCCAGCTCACGAAAATCTGTACTTTATAAATTTTCTTACTTTTCTAGTTGTTTTTCGTAACTTTTTGGACATATAAACACAGCCAACACGAATACGAACCGAACCGTGCAAGAGTCAAGCTGATCGGTTCATCCGTTCTTGAGTTTTGTTGCCTCAAAGGGACTTCAAACTCATTTTTATATATATAGATAAATGAACAAAATTTCATTACATCTGGTTCATTGATTCCGGAGATATAAAAGCTCAAAGTTGGCTATCGAATAATTATACCTTTTTGTAGAACCTTAATAACTTCGTGTAGAATAGCCCGATCTTTTCCAAATTTTGACCACGGATACATAACTAGTTGATGAACTTACAGTCAAGGTTGCGACCATTCATTTGCAAAAAATCACATTCATTTGCTATTATCTCAGTTCAGAAACATGCTATCGAAAAACAATGTATGGATGAATTTAACCTTGTAGTTTTATCTGAAAGTTTGCCGAATAACATTGGGGTCGCAAACGTATACCAAAGTCGTGAGCGAGCTGTGAAGGCAACTCTCCTCGCGGTGAATATAAATTTCATCCACGCTGTGGAAAGTTGCCTTCACAGCTCGCTCACGACTTTGGAATGCGTGTGCGACCCCAATGTTATTCGGCAAACTTTCAGATAAAACTACAAGGTTAAATTCGTCCATACATTGTTTTTCGATAGCATGCTTCTGAACTGAGATAATAGCAAACGAATGTAAATTTTTGCAAATGAATGGTTGCAACCTTGCTTACAGTAAAAATTTGAGAATATTTGATGCCCTTTTCGAAAAGTTACAGCGAGTTGAACATTTTTTTAAAAGTGAAAATTTTACCTGTCCCAGTTATTTTGAGTATCCCCTGTACATAGTTCTCAACATTTGATGTGCTTTCGTGATTCAATTTTCTCTAGAATAACTCTATAAATAACTCTATAATAACTCATAAATAACTAAGAGGCGATTTCTTCACCCTGGCTTAAGCGTTAAGCCAGGTTTAACTGTATGGGTAAGCCTGGCTTACCGGTTAAGCCGAGGTGAAGCAATCGGCCCTAAGAAACTAATAGTGGGAAGTGCAGCATTTAACGGTGCTTGCTTAGGTATAGATTCGAAGCTAACGTGTGATCAAGACGAAATCGACAAAAACTGACTACTTCGGCTTTGACTAACGTAGACTATTTATGACAAATTAGATAGTTTTACATTTTTCGACTTACTGTATGGAAGGTTTTCTTTAATTTGGCCCGTGCTGATAGTGCTAGGGATGTGGACGAAACACAACTTTCAAAGATAAAAAAAAAAACAGTACTAAAATGTGGATCAACAAAAATGGACATAACGAATACATCGACCATCCAATAGATCATAGGCACATCAAAGATTACTGAACTATAGGCACAACCTAAATTTGAACAATAATATTCTTTAAACCTTGACATGACAAAAAAAACAAATACAAAATCGACCATATGACAATAAACCGAAACTTTCACACCTTCTACCGTAACCTTCTGAGTCAGTACGCAACAGTGTCTTACTGGACGACATGTTCCGTGCACGGCTGGTGAACTGCTTCTGAAGGATTACGTTCTCTATCCTATCCAAAGGCCTAGTGAACTGTCGTTGTCCGCGCAAAAGCGAGACGCTTGTGCGCACAGTGATGGGAGAGGTTTCTACGTCCGTCGGCGTGCCGCTAGGAACCTTTCAATAAAAAAAAAACAAAAACAAAAAAACTTTTTTTAGAATATGATTCACGGATACATTGAGAATCAGAAGCTCGAAACTTCTTCATAATTTTCTCAGAAGCTTTCGAAAGAACTGGCCCCAAGGATTGCTTTAGAAATTCTCCGAAGGATATTATTATTAAGGATTCCTAAATTTATTCACATCCCTTTAGATATTGCTTCAAGACATTTCATTTCCACAAATTACTCCAAGGATTTCATAAGAAAGTCTTAGGAAATCCTCTAAGGATTACTTCAGAAGTTTTTCTACAGATTTTGCAGACTTCTACAAGGGATCGCTATGGAAAGGCTGGAAGGCATTCATGCATAGATTCCTGTAGAAGTTGACGCAGAGATTTCATCAGAAATTCCGCCGGTTATTCCTCTATATATTTTATCAGAAACTCCTCCAGGATTTCCTCCAAGCGTACCTCTAAGAATTCCTCTATAGGATTCTCAAGGAATTCATTAAAAAAATGTTCAAAAATATTATTTAGGGATCTCTAGGATGTTTTTTTTTTTCAAAAATATCTCAAGAGGTTTTGTTGAGGTTTTCGGTTTATTTATGCAATTATTTTTCCGTGCGAACACGTCGGGGCCCTGCACGAATATAACAGTGAAAGAATAATGTCGATCTGTTTACCCATTCCCGAGCCTATTGGTGACATACAAGCACCATTCCATTTTTATCTATATACTAGCTGTCCCGGCAAACTTTGTCTTGCCGTCTTGTGGTGGTTTGACAACTGTTGAGCTCAAAACAGCACCGCACTCTAGATTGGTTTCAATTCGGTCGTCCTGATTTCCTTCCCAGGTCATAAAAATCAGCATTTTGTCTATTTTCTTACATTTTTAGTTCATTTTCCTATCTTTTTTTACATATAAACACAGCCACCATGAATACGAATTTAACCATGCAAGATTCATTCTGATCGGTTCAGCCGTTCGTGACTTTTGTTGCCTCAAAGGGAAGGCATACTCATTTTTATATATATAGATATTTTCTACAGATTTTTTTTAATCCTTCTTAAATTTCTTCAGCGATACTTTCGAAAATGTCTTTAGAGACTTGTTAAATATTAAAGAGTGATACGGTCAAAATTTGGTCACACAATTTTAATTTGTTTCATAACTTGAGACTGCGTACACCAAAATAGCCGATTTTTGGACCAGTATTGGTACATTATATATAGCTTATTCCATAAAATTTTCATCAAAATCGGTTTAGTATTTGCGGAGATATTGTAAATCCTGAAAACTGAAATTTTAAAATTTTGTACAAAGAGGATTAAAAAATAAGAACACATTTTTACTCTTTTTTATAGAGCCAGAAATACTGAACCAATTTCAATGAAAATTTTTCTGTGTGTAAAGTATACATATCGAAATGTTGTGTAAAAATTTCATTCAATTTGATCCTGCCGTTACAAAGTTATATTTGTTTGGGTTGTCAAATTTTGTCTAGTCAAGTTAAATTTTGGTCAAACAATTTTTTTCATAACTTTAGATTGCGTACACCAAAACAGCTGATTTTTTAATCAGTAATGGTACATTATATGTAGCTTGTACCAAAAAATTTTCATCAAAATCGGTCTAGTATTTGCGGAGATATTGTTGAACCCTGAGATCCGCAATTTTAAAATTTTGTGCAAAGAGGATTCACACATTTTTACTGTTTTATTTATACAGCCAGAGATACTTAACCGATTTCAATAAAAAATTCTATATGTAAAGTATGCATATCAAAATGTTGTGTAAAAATTTTATTCAATTTGATCCAGCCGTTACAAAGTTATATTTGCTTAAGTGGCACCCGGTCAGCTTTTTTCATATTCAAACTGCTACAACTTTGAAAGTATTCATACAAAATGGCTCAAAATTTTACTAAGAACGTATTTTCATAATAGTACTATACTGTAAAATTTTGATAAAAATCGGAGCAGTACTGGTAGTTCTATAATCAAAATTGTGCTTTATTGACCTTAAATTTCCGAAAATTTACTATGGAGCGCCTTTGTACAAAATTTAAAAAAGGTAGGTCGATGGTTTTGTCTATATATCAACCAATACTCAATCGATTTTGATGAAAATTTTATGGTATAAGCTACATATAATGTAGCATTAAATACTGATCCAAAAATCAACTGTTTTGGTGTACGCAGTCTAAAGTTATGAAAACAATTGTGTGACCAAATTTTGACCGTATCACCCTTTACTAGAATTACTTCAGAAATGTCGGCAGGGATTTCTTCAAAAATTGTTTCATGGATTCATTTAGGAGTTGTTCCACCAGTTTCTCAAGCGTTTTCTTCAAAGATTCCTCCAGGAATTCATCCTTGGTAATGTCAACGTGAAGGGACACTGAAATCGGGGAACCTTGACTAACTAGCTATGATTCTACCATGACAGCACTAAAAATAATTTATCACACATCATGTAAATCAGCCGAAGCATTACAATGACCTTTTTATAGAATTTGCTATAAATTTTCTAATTCAATCAGCAAGCATCTACCTTAAATATCAGGAATATAATACAATCCTCGGTGAGGAAGTCATAAGAAATGTTGAAAAAAGTTTGTTAGAAAAATTTGAGGGAAATTCTGGCGAATGAGCAGTTTGCATGCATCCACCAAAAATGTTGTCATAATATCGTCAAAAATATCGCCAGAAAATCACTCCATATGCTCCGCTCATCGTGATCATCGACAAAGCCAGGGATATTTATAAAAAAAAATAGGTCAGAAAGGGAAATACGAGAATACGGTAAATATATAGCACTAAGTATATCAAGACATCATGAGGTATGCTTTGGCGCTAATATGGGTGCATCACAAAACAATTAATTGATATGAAGTGCTCAGCCTTTTGACGCTGAAAACCCCTGTATTATAAGCCATCATGGTACAAACTGCGAATTTTAAACTGATCGAATATTTAAAAAAAATATCATTAAAAAATGTACATAAAATCCAGGGTTATATAATCGAGGGTCCACTAAATCGAGGTATACCTGTATAATACCATTCGATCATCTGAATGCAGGTTTTGCGTCAAATTGATGAAATTCAAGATGCCGTCTTGTGCCAACCGGAACAGTTGCAAACACCAGCTTTGCAGGGTTGTTGTCCGGCATTCTTGCAACATGCCCTGCCCACCGTATCCTTCCAGCTTTGGCCATCTTCTGGATGCTGGGTTCGCCGTAAAGTGCAGCGAGTTCGTGGTTCATCCTTCTCCGTCACACACCGTTTTCCAGCACACCGCCGAAGATCGTCCTTAGCACGCGTAGCTCGAAAACTCCGAGTGCTTACAGGTCCTCCTCGAGCATGGTCCATGTCTCGTGCCCGTAGAGGACCACCGGTCTTATTAGCGTTTTGTACATGGTGCATTTGGTGCGTGGGTGAATCTTTTTTGACAGCAGTTTCTTCTGGAGCCCGTAGAAGGCCCGACTTCTGCTGATGATGCGCCTCCGAATTTCACGGCTCACGTTGTTGTCAGCCGTCAGTAAGGATCCAAAGTAGACGAATTCCTCCACCACCCCGAAAGTATCCCCGTCTATCGTAACATTACTACCCAGACGAATCCGATCGTGTTCGGTTCCGCCTACCAGCATGTACTTTGTTTTTGAGGCATTCACCACCAGTCTGACCTTTGCTGCTTCGCGTTTCAGGCGGGTGTACAGCTCTACCACCGTTCCAAATGTTCTGGCAATAATGTCCATGTTGTCCGCAAAGCACACAAATTGTCCGGATTTAGTGAAAATCGTTCCCCGGCTGTTGAGCCCGGCTCGTCGCATCACACCTTCTAGAGCGATGTTTAGGGACGAGTTTTAGGGACAATCTCCTTAAATTGTAGCATAATTTCCACAAATATATGAAGAAATATATATATTTTTTTTTTCAAATAAGAAAAAATCAATTAAAAAAATCATTCTCAACGTTAATTTCACATACCATATGTAAGCGAGTTACAGTAAAAAATTCAGCTCAATCGGGGCATTGATTTTGGAGAATGATATGTGTGAAGTGAGCGACTTTTCTTAAAAATAGAACAAAAATCGATTTCAAATCATCAACCTTGTATGGAAAGTCGAAAAAAAAATCCGCTCTACTAGTAAACTGCTGATTAAATATAAACCTGATTAAACGTCGCGATCGCCAAGGCAATATTTGATTATTTCATTCACAATTTCGTAATTCATTTCAAATTATCAGATTATAATAGCTTACGCAGTTGTTTAATCTGTTTAGTCACAGAGAACAGACATCCAGGCTAGAACAAATGTCATTCAGAATGTTGTATAAGGATTTGAATCTTCACTTGAGTAAGGTTGCAAACTACCAATACACGATGAAACACTAACGTCGCCAAACACCATATTGCCACAGTCAGTGGTGAATTTAATTATTTCAAGTGGTGAATAAAATTAGTATGGGAAATTATTCGATTGCAGCGCCACGATATTGCCATGTGTGTTGCCGATCTCAAATGATCGTTAAATTCCTTACACAGTATCTGAACTGGACTTGGATGTCTGTTCTCTCTGGTTTAGTGAATCCCCTAAGTATTTTGTTCAACCAATATGCCAGGTCATGGTTGAATTAGTTGTATTGTCATAATTTATGCATTAGATTATATGATTTTTAGCTATGTAACATGTAATTATTGTTCAGGCTTCGTGATATGAACACGGTTTCCTTTCGTTCTCATTACTCTTTTAACGACATGAGTAATATTTAGTTATCATGAAATACATACTCAGTCATTAATTAAATATTAGCTAATACACAGTTAACGCGCGTTTCTCACATCGTCCAGTGCTTAATGACATAATTTCATTCAGTTTTATCTGTCCGACTGTTCAGTTCAATCAAACACGTTCGATTGTGCCCACAGAATTCCAATTGTTATCGAGGGGTAAATACATGGGTTCCATTTTCGGGCGACTGGCCGAGCAGTGGCGCAACCATGACACGTTCTTCGACGTCATCTGGTCCGGTCAATGGTTTACCGACCGGCTCGGATTGTCGGTTATGACCTACAAAGCAAACTGCCGTATTCCGACGGTCAAAACCGTGCCCTGGGGATTGATTGTGACCATCGTTGGCCAGGTGGCGATACTGTACTTCAACATGAAGACCAATATCATCATGAACAATTCGACCTCGTTCATCATTCGGTATGGGATGCGATGGGTGTTCTCTATTGGTACCTTCATGTTATTGTTTGTAACTGTCTTGAATGCCGTGTTTAGGAAAAGAACATTCAATCTGATGAAAGGATTTTACGATTTCGACTTGAAGGTTTCTGGAATAGATTATTTATGTTTATCGAATGAATTAAATAATTCATTTTTGCAGCTCAAAGCCATTGGATACCAAATCGACTTGAAGGTGCAAAACGATTGGTGCAACATGGTAATGCTAATCAGTGCAATTCTCATCACTGTAATTACATTAGCCACCTGCTATCTAGTAATCAAAACAACCACAGGAATTTTTGTTTTCTGCATGATGTTTTTGACCATTTGTTGGACGAATTATGTTGTAACAATATCAACCGGACAATACGTCTTTTACAATTACAGTTTCCAATTTAGATTCAAAGCTTTAAATAAGTATTTGTGGTAAGTCTTCCATTCGCATCAAATCAAAGCCAAAATCATAACAAATAGAATTTTACAGTAAACTGCTACCAACAGATTTAGAAAATAATAATCACTTCCGGCAACGTGATATTCACAAAAATCGCTTCACCCTAATGGATCGCATCGGTGATATAGCTCAACTTCACAGTGAGCTGGTCGCACAAGTTGGTCTTTACAGTGAAAATTATGCAGTTCAACTGTTGCAGTCCTATTTCGGATTGGTGATCATGACCATTTTCAGTGCTTTCACGATGTATCGAGCTCTAGTAAAACCGGACCCAGATAGCGACTTCATTGCAATCATCAACTTTTGCTGGAGTTCGTACTACACCGCATATCTATTGTTCAACATCACGCTAGCCGGGATGATTCAGACGCAGGTGAGAGGCTGTACCTTATTTTGAACACATTTTTCATTTGAATTTCAACATATAAATCGAAATTCTACTCCATGTGTTTGAACTGCCAGGAGAATCATTCTCTAATGGAAACTTCAAACAATACATTTCCGTAAATCAATGGTTCAAAACTATTTTAATATATTTTTACAAATTAACTGTATTCCTTGAAAATCTTTTGATGTTATTTACGTTTTCCCCACAGGCCAAGAAAATTGGCATCTCCATCCATAAAGCTATAGATTTGCTTCACGATGACGACATTTGCGATAAGGTAGATCCAACAAAACCAAAATGGAGTGGAAAGTCCTAAATAGTTTTATCTTTACAGCTGTTGCTGTTTTCCAATCAAGTTTATCAAAGAACACCGGTTGTCAACTGCAAATTGTTTAACTTCGATGGTTCACTAATTTTTTCGGTGAGTTTTACATAATTATCGCTACTTTTACCACAGAGAACAGACATCCAAGTTCAGTTCCAAAGCTGTGTAAGGAATTAACCGGTCATTTGAAATGGCACACAAGTGGCAACATGGTGATGGCGCTGCTATCGCAAAGTTCTCACAATGCTGTCAGTGGTGAATATAAAACTTATCTAGATATGCATTTTCACCAATGACTGTAGCAATATGATGCTTAGATGTCGCTAGGTTCACAACGCTTTGAGCACACAGTTTTTGAGAGAATTTTTGTCTAGCTTGGATGTCTGTTCTCTGTGCTTTTACTAAACAGATTACTGATTTAAATAATGATATATGTATCTGAGCTGCTTTCTTATTATCAACAACTTTTTCAGACACTCGGGGCCATCACCACATACTTGGTGATTTTGATCCAATTTGATATTTTATCTGGTGATATTCAACCTACCACAGAGTAACCATAGCCAAACAGACACAGGCGCACTGTCCATAGACTTCGTTTCTACAGTCAATCGTGTTCCCAATTGATATGAAACTTCTCACTAGCGCCTTCTGCAGTATTTTGTGCAACATGCTCAGCGAAATATTTTCAAGAAAATAGTTCTAAGTGATCCATCTATTGGTCTGTGAAGCAACCATATGCATATACATAGAGCTCTCGGTCGTTAAATTTAAGAATACTCACAGGTTACCGAGGGTCTGTCCATAAACTACGTAGACTCTCAGGAGGGGCGGAGGGGACTGGCCAAAATCTACGCTCCATACAAATTTCGAATATTTTGTATGGACAAACGTCTTAGAAGGGAGGGGGGAGATATGTCTGAGATAGCCAACAATTAGTCTACGTTGTTAATGAGAAGCAAGGTATATTTCAAAGTGGATGGAGCATCTGCCAGAAAGTAGCACAAGGAACATACTACTAAATAAACTATTTTATCACAAGAATAAAATGTCGTGTTTGAATGATATCATTACCATCAGCACATAGCAATCAAAAATCAAAATAGTTATAATGCTGAAACATCTAACAATTCAAGAGCAATACAATTTGAATAATTGTCGTAAGTACTGCAACACTTTGAAGAATCCTGCAGCTAAGAAGCAGCTAAGGACTATGTTCAGGGTGGCTATAATAGATTGGCCCAGGAATACCAATGGAGGTGATTGCTTCAATTGGCGTAGACTCAACGCTACGACACAGAGAAACAGACGTCACACTCTCATTGCTTCCCATCGATCACCGTTTTAACGGTTGATTCAAATATTCAGTAGTAGGTCGATTGACCACTCGCGGCGCTGGTATCGTTTTTGCTCCTGTTTGACGTTTGTTCACTATCGCCATCTAGTGGCGGCCCGACCAAGCACAGTACATTTAGCATTGGGCGATTGCGCTTCCGTGACAATGTTTTTTTAACGTAATTTGTTCTAACTGTTACGTCTGTTTCTCTGTGGCTACGAGTTGTAGGATTTATCGAGTAGGGAGAGGGGGCCCATACATGTGTGCTCTCTGTTGGTAAGCGTTCCACCAGCTACCTTCCTAAGTTGTTGTCTCTCCCCTGGACCAATGGGTCCTGGCTAGTACTGTAGACTACCCGTTGGACTCAAGCTCCTCTGTAGTTCAAGTACAATTCGGTAAACCGTAGAAGTAACGGAATTCCACTTTCCCGCCCCCGTATACATTCTTTCAACAATGCTGTGAATCTCTACCCCTACCGCATATCCAGGGATGGGAACACTCACTTGCAACGAGTTACATTCACTTGCTATTTTCTCAGCTCAGAAGCGTGCAATCAAGAAACGATGTATGGGCGACTTTTGCCTTGTGATTTCGTCTAAAACTTTGCCGAATAGAGTAGGGGTCGCAAACGACAGAGCAAACGACGTGACAGAGCTGTGAAAGCGACTCTCCACGAGGTGAGTGTAATTTACATTCACCTTGTGGAGAGTTGCCTTCGCAGCTCTTTCACGACTTCGGTATGCGTGTGCGACCCCTACTCTATTCGGCAAAGTTTTAGACGAAATCACAAGATAAAAGTCGTCCATACATCGTTTCTTGATTGCACGCTTCTGAGTTGAGAAAACTGCCAGTGAGTGTAATTCCTTCCAAGTGAGTGTTCCCATCCTTGCGCATATCTCCTGCTCACTCGACCTTTGCTCTATCCACGAAACGTGGGCTTACAAAAAGCACATGGGTAACAGCAAAAATAGGACCCAATGACATGATCATTTGGTCTAGTGACCATTCGGCCTAATGGCCTGAGACCATCTGGTTTCTCGGCCCATTTGGTCCAGAGTATAGGCAATCAGCTTCGAAAGAATGATCCGCTCCAAAAGTTTCCTAGCACTGTCCATAAGGCAGATAGGTCTGCCTTTCCCTGCTTGGGCAGTGTAAATGTTGCGTAACTCAACGGAACAATCCGTGCCCAGCCATCTTAGCAAACTACAGTAGAATAACTTGGCAAGATACGGGACCTCACGATGCAGGCGACTTGCTACGCCAAAGCTCCACTACTCAATGAGGTAGCATCACACTGCCCACATCGTCATGATGCTTGCTGTTACCGATGCTGTCTAGGGGAAGGGGAATGCCACTAATGATTGTTCTCACTCCACATGCAGTAGAACCAATCTTTACCTTTTCCATCTCTCCGGAAATTCGCCTCTGTCTAGGCGCATCTGCATAGCCATCCTGAACATCCGTCTTGATGGCTACTCTACTGTCGAAGTATTCGTTCGTTGGGCTACGTTTAAGTGTGCTTCGTTTTAACTGGCCGCCCGTTAGCTAAGAGCTTAGTGCAACGAACGAAAGTTGACTGTACCATCCAAACCGGCAGCCTTGTTCAACTTGAGAGACTTCGCTTTGGTCGGTTTGGTCATAGGGGCGGGGGCCAACGGTCTTATATCGTGGCGCGGGAACAACGTTTCCTCAATATTCTGCAGCATTTCGTGGAAGCGTTCTGGGGGTGCTGACGCGCCATTCGTTTTGGCCATGACTACTCTGTAGGCATTACCCCAGAGGGAGTAGTGTTGGCTGCCTGGCAAAGATTTTCGAAGAAGGCACGCGGCTCAATCTCTTAGTTCATTGCCATAGTTCATCCGCCCTGTAGATCTCAATCCGCTCGCTCCATTCTGCCCTAATCGGTGGAGTTATTTGCATCCTTCTTCTTGTAGGACTGGTCTAGCATACACAAGTTTGTCAATCATAATATTTTCAGAATCAGCTCCTGACATGACCACCATAGCAATGGGCGCTTGAATCTAAGATAAGTCAAAATGACATTTTTAACACTGTTGGTAGCCTATAAATATCGTATAAGACCACGCAATGTTCTAAATATTACCTAGAGTATTACACTTGCGAATTAAATTTATACTGATTACTCGTTGTTGTCATATACAAGGTAATGTAGCTACCACAGACAAACAGACGTCTCACTCTACTCACTTTTCATCATTACCATTTTTAACGGTTAGTTCAAATATTTTGTAGGTCGCAAATCACTCGATCATGGCGCTCGCATTGTTTTTACACCTGTTTGACGTTTGCTCACTACTGCCACCTACTGAGTGGTTTGCGTAACATAGCTTGGTTAGCATTGGGCGATTATGTTTTCGTGACGATGATTTTTATCAGAATTTGTTCCAATAGATACGTCTGTTTGTCTGTGTAGCTACTTTTCCAAAATCACCTTATTCTTTCTCTGAAAAAACAAACAGAAAATAAGCAGAGATCATAAAAGTAGAAACAAGGGTTTACCACCATCATCCATTCAAAAGTAATGGTAGTGCTGCAACAAATTATATAATGCCTTGCCCTGATGTTGTCGCCCAAATTGGACCCCGTGATAGCGATCTCGCGTGAGTCGAGAACGACATCAGAGCACCAGATTCAACGAGGAGACTTTCTTTCTATCGCAAAGAAGGGAAAACGATGACTCGAATGTGGGGTCCCTGAGGCAAGACAAAAAGAAGAATGATAAAGAGAGTCGTAAAAATATTAGAGGGTACCAAACCAACCATCGTCGCCCAATTAGGCCAAGCCGGAAGCCAGTAGTGGGGCTCTAGAACAAAGTAATTTTCAAGATGACCGGGTCGAAGCCGTTGACAGTTAGAATGATTTAATGCTAAACGTGATTAGGTCAGCGATGCCATTTCAGTGAAAGAAGACTAGGCATAGTATAAAATGTAGCTAACGTGAATGTTTTCTAGTTGGGATAAGAATGAGTTGAACACATGTGCATGAGTAAAATCGGGTTAAGTACTGTTCCTTTTAATTCCACTATGAATTTGCATCCTTTGACTGATACGTATTTCAACCTCAGCTGTATGGTTGCCTTCACTGTCTCTTACATGACTCGACTCGACATGTGCATATTTAGATTCCATTTCAAACTACCAAAATTACTTCAAAGAGTATTATTCGATTTTTTTTTCAAAATTCCTGCAAGAATACAATTAGGAAATTGAATGTATTGTGCGTTTAGCACTAAATTGATTTCCGAAAAAACTTCATTGACTTCCGCTGCCTTTCCTATGCGTTAAACATAACGTCGGAAGTAGTGCGCTGTACAGTAAATCTGGTTTGCTATACAGCGCACTACTTCCGACGTAATGTTTAACGCATAGGAAAGGCAGCGGAAGTCAATGAAGTTTTTTCGAAAATCAATTTAGTGCTAAACGCACAATATATTGTATTGGATGTATATTTCATAAAAAAAAGCATTAATTGAATTCTTGCAAGACTTTTGGAAACAATCCGAATGATTTTCTTTGAAGCAATTATATTTCTGTTATTTCGTACATCATTTCAGACGAAGATCCTCAATGAATTACAGCAAATTTTGCTACATTTTTGTTTATAGAGTTTTCTGATAAAATTATTAGCGAAATCGTTGATTGGTTTGATTGGGTGATATCTAATCAGCATAATAAAGTTGATTTCTAGAGATCCACGTCTTGCAACTACTATGGGCGTCAAACTTCTAATAAGCTTTTGGCTAAAAACCTCCATCATTTTTGACCCAAACTGTACACTACGCAAGCGAGCTGTTCCCAACGTGATGCGAAAGGAAGGTTAATTCAACAATGTGATTACTTTCAGTCCTGAACAGCCATGATGATGCAGAGGACCGAATTGAAAAATCTCCATCCTGGGCGATTGCCAGCCATCTCCTTGACCTGTGGCCAGGTAAAATTTCTGTTGGCTTCCTTTATTTCTTTGTTAAGACTGCGCTGCCTTGAGCCTCTGGGTCTGGCTCTGCTGCAATGTCCTGCTGGGTTCAAATTTAACGCTTGCTTGAAGGTTTCAGGCGTAGGAGTGGGCAACCCACCTCCACTTTCGCTCCCGAATTTCTGTCGCTATCGGCTTTGGATGACATCGACATGTGAGGCCACCACGATTTGGTTCATGGTCCATCGCACCTACCAGGATCTCGTCAATAACGATGAGGTACAGTAGCGGTGATGACATACATCCTTGCCTCACTCCAGCAACGACCCGGATGGGATCGGACAAGACCCCGTTGTGCAGTAAATACTCTGCACGAAAATGCCCTGTACTGTGCTTCAATGAGGCCGATGATTTTCTCAGGGACACCCTTGCGCCTAAAGGCTCCCCACATGTTTTTTATGATTGAGACGGTCGAAAGCTTTTTCGTAATCAATGAACACCAGGTAGTGAGATTCTTGGAATTCACTGATTTGCTTCAGGATGATACGGAGCGTGACAATGTGATCCACATAGGATCGTCCAGCACAGATTCCTGCTAGCTGCCGCCGCAGAGTTGTGTCAATCTACTCTTGTATTCGGCTATGGATCAATTTGCAGAGGACTTAGAGAACGATGCACAGCAACACGATACCCTGCCTGCTGGGTTTCCCATTTGTTGCAGAATAGTTGATGCAGCAGTTGTGCAGATACTACGGGGTCAGCTTTGAGCATCTCGGCAGCGATCGACCCCGGGGCCCTGTTAGATTTCATGCTACGGATGGCTGTTTCTATCTCCTGAAATGATGGAACTTCGGTGTTCAAGGGCGTAGCCAGAGGGGGGCAGGGGGCCGTGTACCCCCCTTCCCTCCCCCTGGCCGACAGATTTTTTTTTTATTTGAGCCGAATCAAAGATTATCAATAATTCACGAGTTACAGAAAAAAATATTTAAAAAAAACTATTCTCTAGACTATTCTAATAATTGAGGCTTTTATCCACAATTATCAAACCTTTTTTTCTTGAGAATCACAGGAAATTTCGCCAAGTATTTCTCCAAGAGATCTATTTCAATCTTATCATAGAATTTAGCCAAATAACAAGCTTGGTTGAATGGTTAAATTTTGTGATGTTTATTCATGGAATACAAAAACAGCATACCAAGTTTCCGGTAGGGAAAAAGAAGGACTTTGTAGAGTTATATGCTGTTATAGAGTGCAGTTATGTGCTACTGCTACACGAATTTTCACTTGTATTCAATTCAAACAAACGTCATGCTAAGAGAATAATACCTGGGATTTCCTTACAAATTCTTTCAAGGACATCTCCAGAAATTCCTTTAGGCATTTATTCAGGTACTTCTCCAAGGATTCTTTCAGAAATTCCTAAGGGACATATCCAGGAGTTTCTCTTCCGTGAATTCTTCCATGGACATCTTGCAGGGTTCA
Source organism: Aedes albopictus (assembly GCF_035046485.1). NCBI lineage: Eukaryota > Metazoa > Arthropoda > Insecta > Diptera > Culicidae > Aedes > Aedes albopictus. Next base: position 116,393,000 of record NC_085138.1, read on the forward strand.
AATAGTTATTTTTTCAGGGTTTGTTCCAAGAAATGCTTCAAGAATTCTTCCCACGATTCCTTCAGTTCTTTTACAGATACTTCTGCAAGGATACATCGATGAATTCCTTCAGGAATTTTCCATAGTTTCCTTCAGTGATTCTAGCATGGATTTCTCCAGAGAGTTTTTCAAGAATTTCTGTATGGGTTTCACCAGACATTCCTCCGGGAATTTCTCCTGGAATATCTGTAGAAGTTCCTCCAGTGATTGTTCCAGTGCTTTTTTTACTTCCAGGAATTTCCAGGAGTTCCTTAAATCATTGTACAAAACATTCTTTTGGGAGTCCATGCAAAGATTCCAACAATTATTCGTCCTAAAATTATTGCAGACATGGACGCCTTCATATTTTTCCCACAGAAATTTTTCCAGGAATTTGTTAAGAAAGCTTTCTTGGGATTTCCTAAGGAATTCATCATAGGATTGCTTCCGGGATTCCTCCAGGTTTTCCTTCAAGCATTCCTCCAAGGATTTACCCGGGAATATCTTCTGTGTTTCTTTCAGAAACAACCCCAGGAATTATTTAAAAAAATCCTCCAAGGGTTCTCCCAGGAACACTTTTTAGAATTCCTTCAGGAGTTCTTCTTGGAATTCTTTCAGGAACTCCTCCAAAAAATAATCCAATACTTCCTCCAGGAACTTTTTAGGAATTCCCTTAGGAATGCTTCTAGGAATTGCTTCCAGAATTTTTCCTGGGGTTTCTTCAGGAACTGCTACAGGGATTCCTCACGGAGTTCTTCCATGAACTCTTCTTAAAATTCCTTCAGGATTTCTCCAAGGATTCCATCTGCAATTTCTTCAGAAATTTTACTGGGATTCCTCCATGAATTTCTTCAGAGATTCCTCTAATTATTCCAGGGATTCTCTGAGAATTGTTGCAGTGATTCCCCTAAAAATTCATCCAAGGATTAATTCAGAAATGCGTATAGAGGTTTCTCCAGAAATTCCTTCTGGAATTCTTCTTCAGATTCCTCCAGGAGTATTTCTAGAGATTCCTCCGTTAATCTCTACGGGTATTCTTCTAGGATATCCTCCAGGGATTCCAATTTCTGCAGGGCTTAACTCAGGACTTCCTCCTGTGATTCTTTCTGGGACAACTTACTTTAAAACATCCTCCAAACACTCTTCCAAGAACACTTTTTAGCGTTTCTCCAGCAATACTTCCTTGTATTTCTTAAGGAACTTTTCTAGGAATTGATTTAGTACTTCCTCCAGGAACTGCTTAGGGACTCCCTTAGTAATTCCTCTTGAAATTTCTTCCGGGATTCGTTCTGGAGTTTCTTCACAAACTCTTCTAAGGATTCCTCCTAAAATTGTTTAACAACTCCATCTGTGATTTCTTCAGGAATTATTTCTGGTATTCCTGTATGAATTCCCTAAGAGATTCATCCACAAATTTCTTCAGGAATTCCTCTAAGAATTACTCCAGGAAATTCTTCAGGGATTCCTTCAGAAATTCTTCCAGGATTTTTTCTTGGAATTCCTTCTGGAATTTTTCCAGAAATTCCACCAAGAAATCTTCCAGTATACCCTGCAGGAATTACTACGAATTTCTCCAAGAACTATTCCAGGAAATTCTCCAGGAATTACCCCAAGAATTTGTTCAGGAATTCTGTCAGCAAACTCTCTAGGAATTGATCCAGGAACTGCTCCTGGACATCCTTTAGAAATTATGTCAACAATTTCTCCAGGATTTTTTCCAGAAAATCTTCTGCAGATTTTTCAGAAATTCTTCCAGGAAATCCTCCGAAGATTCCTCCATGAAATCCCCCAGAAGTTCCTCTAAAGATTCGTCCTGGAAATCCTCTAGGGGTTTCTTCAGAAATTCTTCCAGGAAATTCCTGGAGGGATACCATCAGTAATTTTTCAGGAATGCCCCCAGGGACTTCTTTACAAACTTCTTCTAGGATTCCCCCAAGGATTTCTTCAGGAATTCCTTCGAGGATTTATCCAAGAATTCTTCCAGAAATTCCGCTAGAAATTTCTCCAGGATTTTCTCTAGGGATTTTTTTTTTCAGAAATAGAAAAATAATAGAATAGAAATAGAAATTTCCCAGAATTCCTCTAGAAATTCATCCAGTAATTCTTCCGAAAATTCTTCTAGATATTCCTCCAGAAATTCCCAAAGGAATACCGCTAGGAATTTCTCTAGGCATTCCTCCAGGATTTTATCCAGGAATTTCTCCAGGAACTTCTCTAGGAATTACCTCAGGAATTTCTCCAGGAGTTTCTCTAGGAATTGCTCCTGGACATCTTGCAGAAATTATGTCAGCAATACCTCTAGGTATTTCTCCAGGAATTTCTCCCGAGATTCCATCAGCAATTGCTTAAGGGATTCCTCCAGAGATTTCTCCATGGAATCTTTTAGGAAATTCTTTGAAGATTCCTCCAGGAAATCCTGCAAAAGTTTCTTCATGGATTCTTCAAGGAAATCCTTATGGGATTTCTTCAGAAATTCTTCTAGAATATTCTACAGCAATACCTTAAGGAATTTTTAAGGGATTCCTCCAGGAATTACACCAGGAATTAACCAAGCAGCTCCATCATAAATTATGTCAGCAAATCATCCAGGATTAACTCCAGGAAAGCTTTCAGGGCAGGCTTGTCCGCACTGAGTGCCTGAGTGCAGATGGTCATGGGTTCGAACCCAGCCCCGGCACTTTCGTCAGTTGCTTTTTCCTCCTGAGAGCAGCTGAAACTGACCCTCTTCTGAGCCTATGGGCTCAAATGAACCCGGATATATTTGGACATGAACCCCGTTAGAGAAGTGTTGGCAGGACTTGATTTGGAATACATGAACCTGATTTACCAGTTTTTGAAACGTGTTGATGTCAGAGTTTGATGTAGTACGTTCCTTGTTTTTGTTGTCCGCCTTTTGGTTTTGTTGTTCGCCCCTGTCTGTCGTCACCCCCCTTCCGTTTGTCCTCTTCTTGTCGTTTTCTACCGATAAAGTCCTTTCTGTTTGGTTCCGTTACAGATATGGACAATTTGTCCCATCAATGTTTTAGTATAAGTTAGCAAATAATTTAGTTTTAAACCCATAAATCCCTCCTTCAATCCTTAACCTCGAAACAGCCGCGAGTACTTCGGCTTCCCAAACTAACATAGTTTTAAGGCAGTAATAAATTGTAAAATATAAAATCATTGTAAAAAAAACAAAAGATTTCGGCTCAGTTATGCCCATGTGGCGCCCGAGCCTTCCAAATAAACGAATACAGTGGGTCCAAAAAGTATTCGTCTAGCTGCCTCTTTGAGGGAAAATGTCATATCAATGACTTGGCAGGTACGAACTCAGAAAAATATCAATCATATTGTGAGGAGGAATAATCAATAAAGCAATAATGTTGCAGTCCGAATAAAATAAATAATGTATGATCGAGAAGGAAATAAAAAACGTAAAATAAACCATTTTTCCATACTCAAAAAGTATTCGTCTACTGATACGCATTTGTTTTGAAACGCGCATGTGAGAGTAAAATGCGTGTTTTAGAACGTGCACACCAACGCACACACCCTCGTGATGCCTTTCCACGATCAATCAATGACAGATCACTTTCAGTGTTGTTTTGTTTTCGCGTGGAGCAGGAATTAAATCCAGCCATGGGTCGAAAAGGCAAAGAAACAAGCCCTGATGAGAGAAAACTCATCCTGCGTCTACATAATCAGTGCAAATCATCCTACGAGATTGCAAAACTTGTCGGCAGGCCCCGTTCGACCGTTCAATCAGTGATTGATCGCATCTGCGCCACAAAATCAATTGAAAACCAACGGCGCAGTGGTTGTCATCGAGCATTAACTGAGCACGACGAACGGTTTATTGTACGGGAAGTGAAGAAAAATCCGAAAACTAGTGCACCCAAAATAGCTAGTGAATTGGAAAGAAGAGGTACGAAGGTATCCACCAACACAATCCGGAACACCTGCAAGAAATACGGGTTTAATGGCCGAGTAGCTCGGAAGAAATTTTGGGTGAGTAAGACCAATCGCCAGAAGCGGCTGAACTTTGCTCAGGAGTACCGAACGAAGAAGGAGGACTTCTGGAACCGAGTCATATTTTCCGACGAAAGCAAATACAACATATTTGGATCAGATGGGCGGCGTATCTTGTGGCGGAAAAAGAATACGGAGATGGAACCGCAGAACCTTATACCAACGGTGAAACACGGTGGGGGCTCTATCATGGTTTGGGGGTGCATGAGTGCAGCGGGTATGGGAAAATTACACTTCATAGAAGCGGTTATGGATCATAGGATGTACATCCGTATCTTGAAATTAAAATTTTAGTGCGAGTGCTGAAAAATTGGGTCTAAAGGGGAAGTACATCTTCCAGCAGGACAACGACCCGAAGCATACGGCTGAAAATACTAGAATGTGGCTTCTTTATAACACTCCGCAGCAACTCAAAACGCCCCCTCAGAGTCCTGATATGAATCCGATAGAGCATCTCTGGAAGATTCTGGATGATGCATTAAGAAAAAGGCGCATTTCCAACAAAAATGAATTGAAGCAAGCTTTGAAAGAAGAGTGGGACAAAATTCCATCCACCGTCACGACAAACTTGGTCAGTTCGATGCCACGTAGGCTACAGGCGGTTATAGATGCGAACGGAAATCCAACCAAGTACTGAATTCCATCGTTTGATTTTTGTTTTTGAATTAATATGTCGTGGCAGTTTAAATGGACGAATACTTTTTGACCACACAAAAAGTGAAATGTACTGTTTTGCTTACTTTGTTATTGTTATTGTTTTATTTTTTTGTTTGATTTTTGATAACAAACATGAATTAGCGAATGCATAATCCGAATAAAATGTTGAATTAGTTTTCTTTTACCTATCACGTTCCCATTTTGCATGTTTTATCTAAATTATGCTGCTAGACGAATACTTTTTGGACCCACTGTAAGTAAAAAAAAAATATTTGGACATCGGCGAACGGCAACCCATAATGGACCCCCAATCGGACTGGAAACAGGAACAACCAACAGCCACACATCAACATCCTCGTGCTCATCATTCTACCATGATAGGTTAGAGAGTGAAAGCAGCGCAACGCAACCAGTTCGATGTAGTACAATTAGAAATAGAATACATTTAGGCGCCGTACAAAGTGTATGTACAGCTTCCAATTGGAATCGCTCACGCAGTGCCCAACTGGACAACAGAGCTGTAAATTAGGTTAAGTGATTGAAGAATAAAAAAAAGCCTGCTTCAGGTTTTCCTTCAGAAATTCTTCCTGGATTTTTTCTAGGAATATCTTCTGGATTTTTTCCAGAAATTCCGCCAATTAATCTTCCAGTTTTCCCTCCAGGAATCGCTACAGATATTTCTCTAGGAATTCCACTGAAAACTCGTCCAGGAACTTTTTCAGGGATTTTTTCAGAAATTCGTTCGAGGATTTCTATAGAAATCCTTCCGGGAATTTCTCAGGGGATTTTTCCATAATTTTCTCCTAGAGCTCCTCTATAGATTCCCCCAGAAATTCATCAAGAAGTTGTTGAAGAAATTCCTTCACAGATTCCTTCAAGGGGTCGTACACAAATAACGTCACGCCCTTAGGTGGGGAGGGGGGGGGGTACATGTAGAGCGTTACGACCATTACAAAAAAATATTGAGCTTCCATACAAAAAGTGTGACATAGGGGGGAGGGGGGTTCAAAAAGATTGATTTTTGCGTGACATAATTTGTGTATCACCTCCAAGGATTCCGCCAGCAATTCCCAAAGGAGAACCCCAAGTAATTCCTCCAAACATACATCCAGGATTTTATCCAGAAATATCTCCAAGAGCTATTCCAGGAAATTCTCCAGGAACTACCCAAGCTATTCCAGAAATTTCTCCAGGAACTGCTACTGGACATCTTTCAGAAATTATGTCAGCAATTCCTCTATTTATTTCTCCAGGAATTTTTCCCGAGATTCAGGAAATTCTTTGAAGATTCCTTCAGGAAATCCTCCAGAAGTTTTTCCAGAATTCTTCAAGAATATTCTCCAGGAATTCATTCAGGAAGTTTTTAGGGATTTCTCCAGGTATTTCTTCACAATTTTCTTCAAGGATACCCCAGGAATTCCTTCGAGAATTTCTCCAGGAACTCCACCAGCAATTCCGCTAGAAATTCCTCCAGGAATCTCTCGAGGGATTCTTTCAGAAATAGAAAAATAACAGAAATCACTCAAAATTCTTCTGGAAATTCCTCTAGATATTCATTCAGTAATTCTTTCAAGAATCCTTCTAGAGATTCCTCTAGAAATTTCCATAGGAATACCACTAGGAACTCCTCCATTTGTTCCTCCGGGATGTTATCTAGGAATTTATCCAGGAACTTCTCCAGGAATACCTTCAGGAAATACCCCAGGAATTTCTTCCGGAATATTCCTGGCATCCTTCACGAATTATGCTTGCAATTCGTCCAGGAATTTGTCCTGGAAATCCTCTAGGGATGTCTTCAGAGATGCTTCCAGGAAATTCTCCAGGAATAATTTGAGGAAATTTTCAAGAATTCCTCCAGACATTCCTCCAGAGATTCCTCCAGGAATTACTTCAGGGATTTCTCCACGAATTTTTCAAGGCATATTTCTAGAGATTCCACCAGGGAATTTACCAGAAATTCCTCCAGCGGTTCTTTCAGGAAATCTTTCTGGAATTTCTCAAGGGATTTTTTTTTTTCAGAAATGTCTCCAGCAATTCCTCCCACAATTCCTCTGAAGATTTCTTCAGGAATTTCTCCCGGAATTCTTCCAGGGATTGCTCCAAGAATTCACCCAAAAAATTATTCAAGGAAAATCTCCAGGAATTCCTGCTGGGTCTAGTCCAAGAATTCCTCTTGGAATTACGCCCGGAATTTGCTCAGAAGTTTCTACAGGCATTCCTCGAAGGATTCCTTCACAAATTTCTCTTAGGATTTCCTCTAGGAATTTTAAAGAGATTTCTTATGAAATTTTTCTAGGGATTACGCCCAGAATTCCTCCAAGGAATCCTTAAGAAATTTTTCTAGGATTTCCTCATGAGATCTCTTCTGAAATTTTACTAGGTATTCCTCCTATAATTTATCCAGGAATTCGTACAGGTTTATTTTCTGAAATTCTTACAGAGATTCCTTCTGGAATTCAAAAATTCAAAAAAATATGGATGAATTTCTCTAGCGAATAGTATTGGAAGATAATTTAAAATGGAAGCATAGAAGAATTAGGAAATTCTAGGTTAATCCTCAAAAGAGTTCTTTATTTCCAAAAGAGTTCAGCTATAACTTCTGATGAATGTTTTGTAGGCATTGACAAAAAAATCCGAGCAAAATAATGCACGAGTAAATAAAAATCCTTAATCTTCCAGAAATTGGTCACCGCTACCAGCACCACGTTGCTTTGTGTAGATCAGGCGAGCTTTTTTAACGTATTGTACAAAATACAACAGGGTTAAGGATTAAATAAAGCTTTTAGAATATAATGTTATTACCTGATACCTGATTGCAGGATTTCCTCGGGAAATCCTCCAAGAGTTCTTCGGCAACTTTTTCTTGGGAATTTTCCCAGCAGTGCCTCGGGAATTCCTCCAGGATTTCATCAGGGATTCCTTCAAGAGTTCCCCTGCAGCCCCAGCAATTTCTTCAACAGTTTCTCAAGAATTCCTGCAGGTGCTCCTCGGAAATTTCTTTTATCATCAAAACGGTCGTTATCTCATCAACATCATTTTTGGCTAAAACTGTTAAATAAAGAACGACAATATTGCTCCTTCTTTTCATAGCTGTTGGTTCTTTCTATAACTATATTCTATAACTATTCCTAATGACTTTTAGCTTGAGGTCGGGTAACTTTTTTAGCAACATACTTCAGGCACATGTAAATTTTTGTGGTAAAGGATTGTTTCGAACAAGAATAATGTACATATACCTTTCCAAAGAAACGGGTCATTCGGGAAGCTCACTGTCGAGGAAACAATAGCCGGGGAAAATTAGAACAATCGCATAAACCATGAGTAATGAGAGAAAAATTAACTTTATAATTGAACTATGTTTTGGTTAGTGAACTTCCTAATATTTGTATTTCTTGTCGATAGACAAAATCAACGAGCAAGCAACAAAATCTTTCTGAAACACCTATAGGTGTATGTGTGCCATCAGTAATCTCATGTTCCCGACCCATATTCATCCTATTCGAAAACAAGCGATTACGGCACCGATTGATTCCGTTCTTTTTGTTTTCATGGGTGCTCACTCCTAACAAAAAATACAAAAATAAGAAACAATATATAAACAGCACTTCAATCCTTTGTTTTTCGTGGGATAAAAATGGGAGCCACATGCTTAATAAGGGAACGAATACCCTACAAGAGAACACAACATTTACCAAAAAAAAACATGTCATATCAAGTAATATTTAATCCAATAATTACCTTTTATTGAACAATTTTACGATGCTTAAGCTAGTGATAAATTTAACAGTAAACGTAGTTAGGTACACAATATAGTAGTAAAAAAAACTCAAAACTTAGATCAGGAACACCACGTCGTCGTGCATCATGATCTGATTATCGTCGGTCATCCGAGCAATAGCCGCCTTCACCTCTCCCTTGGAGAATGCCTCGGCTCCGCTGTTTTCGTCGATGTACTTGGTGAGCCGAGCCACCGCCAGCGATTGATCCCGAGCCTGTCGGAATGCCTGCGAAACGCCCTGCTTAAAGATCTTGAATCTATCCTCGGATATCTCCGCGGGTTCCTCTTCGGTTTCCATCGCAACAGTGGACGGTGTGGCTTCAGGAGCCGAGATGGTCTGTCGCTTGGTAAGGTCGCCAGCATCCGGTGCCGATGTGACCAATTCCTCCGAGTCGGACTCCTCGTGGTCTTCGATACGGGTGCGCTTGGCACGTCGGCTGGCTCGGGAGCTCTGCTGAGTATCTGACGGTGTTTCCTCTTCATCGTCTTCTTCCTGTTCTTCTCCGTCGGAATCATCCTCGGCACGCTTGCGCTTCTTCTTCTCCTTCTCCAAGACTTTTTTGAAGTAGGCAAATTGGATCAGTTCGATCGCGGCTTGGGCGTCCTTTTCCGTGACGGTTCTGGCCATTCGCGCCTTGGCATGAGCGGTCGACAAACGAATCAAAGTTTCCAGGGTACGGGCCGTAACGGGTTGTGTTCTGGCCACACCCGAATCCATCATATCCTGCGAACGAAGACGCGAGTACTCGTTGGAAATCAGCTCACAGGCAGCTTCCGTCAGCTTCGGCTTCAAGCACTTGGCAATGTGGATGTACTTGCGCATGAAATCGACCGACAGAATTTGGTCCGTCTTCTTGCGGGTGTTGCCATGCAACAGGGGATCATACTTTTCGTACATCGGGGTTTCCTTCTCGTCTCGCGTTTCCGGATTGATGGTGGACAACATATCGACCGCGTTGACGCCCATCGGTAGCACATCGCCGTCCTGTTCCTTCGGGTTGCGATAACGGTGCATTCGGACAACATGATCCGAAATCATCCGATCGTGATCACTATCGATCACGTCCAACATGACGAAGAGCAAATCGAAACGGGACAGCAGAGAATCCTGAAGGCCAATGTTTTCCATCGGTGTCTTGTACTGGTCATACTGAAATCAATTGGAAGAATATGAAATGTGTTATTAATGTTAATTTGAACTCCTAGAAACATCGAGGAAGGAAATTAAATTGTTAAAAATTAAAAGCGGAAATGTTATTAAATTTTAAAAAATAATATGATTACATAAGTATAAAATACTCACCCTTCCGTAAACGGGATTGGCAGCAGCCAGCACCGAGCATCTGGCGTTCAGCGAGGCATGGATTCCTGCCTTGGAAATCGTCACCCGACCCTGTTCCATGACTTCGTGGATAGCCGTCCGGTCGATGTCGCTCATCTTGTCAAACTCGTCGATGCACACGACGCCCCGATCGGCCAGCACCATGGCACCGGCTTCCAAACGCCGTTCACCAGTTTCCTGATCGGTGGTGACGGCAGCGGTCAAACCCACCCCGCTGGATCCTCGTCCGGTTGTTGTGATGGCGCGTGGAGCCGTATTCAGCACATAGCGCAACAGCTGCGACTTGGCCACACTGGGATCTCCGATGAGAAGCACGTTCACATCACCTCGAAGGCGAGTTCCGTTGGCCAAATTTTTCTCGATTCCTCCCAGCAACAAGCACAGGATGGCCTTTTTGACGTACTCGTGGCCATGGATCGAAGGGGCCAAACTTTTGGAAAGAATATCGAAAATATCGTTGTGCTTTGCCAACTTCTTGCACATGTTGATTTCCTCTCGCGTAACGTTCAGTGTGCTTTCTTTGTTCAGCTGGGAGATGTTATTGGCAATCAGAATCGTCCGGAAGGTACCCGTTGTGTATCCGCCTTGCTTGCCCGGCAAACAACGATAATTGCCCACAATCTGCACACGATCTCCCGGCTTACAACGGTCCACCAAATCATCGTCGCAGATTACATCAACTGTCCGTGGTAGCTGTCCAGCTGGGGCCTTCTCTGGCATTTCCTGAATGCTTAACGTCTGATGGTCCTTGTAAACGGACAATCCAAACTCCGTCTCCAGTGGATTTCCATCGTCATCTTTGGTGGGATAGACAGCACTCGATGGCACGGCATCAAAAGAGGTCAAATCCGTATAGCGACGTTCCATAACCTTCTTGGTAGCTGGGCAATAGTGGACACTCTTGACCACCTTGGGCCGAATCAGCGAAACCCTAGTAACGATGCCTTCCACGCAAACCAAATTTCCCAGGTACCGGGACGTCAGCGATCGCGGAGTGACGTGTTTGTTGCCGAAGCTTCCCTCGAATGCTACGAAGAAATCCTCTTGCGTTTTGGCATAGGTGGGGTCCACCGTAGAGACGTATTCCTTGAGAGCACGCGAGAACGCCAGCTGCTCTTCAAAGGCACTGCTCAGCAAAGCTTGAGCGCGATCCGGATTTTTACGACGCAGATCATTAACATTCACCACCAAGCGCCTGGCATTGTCCGTGACCATTTTACGAACGTGGGCCGTGTAAGTCCCCTGGTCCTCCTAAAAAATAAACGAAAGATCCATTTTGAACAGCCTGTAGTCCTCGTCTCAAAAATCACATCACTCACCTCATCGTCCAGGAAGTCCAAATACTCCCGTTGAATGTCACGAATGCGCTGATCCTCATCCGCCATTGTTCAACCACAGAAAAAACTTTATTTTAAGGGGAAATTTCACGAAATTTATGAAATACAACCGATTTTATAAGGAAAAACTAGCGGAACACTTCGCTGCACGTAGGAAGTAGATTGAAGAATAGCTTCCACGGGCACGGCGGGTGGCGCAAAACAACAGAAAACGCGCGCGAAAATATGACGTTTGAAATCGCGCTTTTCGGCAGGCCAACGGTCCTGGTGGCAAAGTTCATTATGAAATAAATTTTCGAAACACCCTGTCGCACGTCATAATTTGACAGTTTTGCATCCTGTCATCCGCAGTTCCACGACTGACAGCGAGTAGAAAAAAGTGCGAGTTTCGTGAGGAAATTTTCACGTCGCTCAGCAAAATTTCAATTAGTTTTAATTAAAGTTAATGTATAATTTATTTATATTTTTCCACAAAAACAATATCAATTCTATTCATCGGATTTGTGCTCGGTTTTCGCCATGTCGTACAATATAGACGAAATGGGATGGTCAGGTGAGTTGAGGCTTTTGTACCTCGGGCACATTGAAATGAAATTAGCTCAATCATGTTTTGATTTTTTATCTGGCTCAGATGTGCGGAATATTTTCCGAAAGTGGCGTGATGATAATGAGCGGAAGAGCGAGGATGTGATTCAGCTGTGGGATGCAATTCTGTGCGACAAGCAGACCAAACTGGGCAACGAACGTCACTTGGTTCTGGAACAGGTGATGATTGCGGCGCTTGACTGCAACCGAATAGACACGGCCGAGGATTGCATTCGGATACTGACGGCTGAGTTTCCAGGAAGCTTGCGGATTCAAAAGTACAAGGCCATGCTGCTGGAAGCGCTGGAACGCTATGACGATGCGCTGGACGTACTGGAACAGATTATTAAAAAGGACGAAACCAACGCGGCGCCTCGGAAGCGAAAAGTGGCCATTTACAAGGCTCAGGGCAGAACCGCCGATGCGATCCGAGAGCTATGCGACTACATGAAGCGGTTCATGTCCGACCAGGAAGGATGGCACGAACTGTGCAGTTTGTATTTGGCCGAAGGGGAGTACGCCAAGGCGGCCTTCTGCATGGAGGAAGTTTTGCTGCACAATCCGCACAGCCACTTGATCCATCAGAGGCTAGCGGATATCCGCTATACTATGGTACGTATGAAATTCGTTTTAAACGTCTATCTTGGACTTCAATTGAAGGATCGTTACTTTTTCAGGGTGGCCTCGATAATATTGAAATCGCCAAGTCGTACTATTGCCAGGCTGTTAAGCTGAACAACCAAAACTTGCGAGCACTTTATGGTTTATTTTTGGTAAGTACCGAAGGACTGTTATCTGTCCTCTTAGAGGGAGAGATGATCCCTTCAAAGTGCAAACTTGTGGCTTTTTGGAATACTTAGTAAACTTCTTGAATGCTCTGAGAAATCCGGTGATTTGGCCAGGATGAATCAACAAAAACAACTGATGAGCAGTGAGTTTACTATAAAATTTGTTAAATCCACACAGAATTCTTTTGAAGGCACTCCCCGCGTGTAATTCTCCAATTAAAATGCTGAATTCGATATTTCAGTGTTGTGGACACATAGCCAACTCGAAGGCGCCTCTCAACAAACGTAAGGAAGCCCAAAAGTTGGCGCAATGGACGATCGCTCAGATCCAGGCGAAAACGGCAACCCCAGCTGCGGCCCTTTCGTCGAAGGCCGACAAGTCGACGGGAAAGCAACCCAAAGAAGACGTGGCCGCCCTTGAACAAGCCTTCGGGGGATTGGATATTGCCAAAGCGAATTGACCAACTGACGACGGCCCGATCGTCAATATCATTATTATCTACACAGCTACTCTAGCGTACTGTTTCAATTCACAACACCCGATTCGCCTTTCGTATTTCAGAAATATCTACTTTAGGTTTTAAATCTTTTCATTGTACAATACGACCGATTCTCACTGATTAATGCAGGAGATTGAAGAAGGGATTTTTAAACTTATATAAACTGCATCGTAAAATGGTAAAAGTTCTGCATTTCTTTTACTGCACTTGTGCAAACCACTTTCCATTTTCTGGGTTACACTAAGATGCAACATAAGTGAATATCACGGCAACCGGTGTTTTCATACACGGCGGAAACGGTATTTAATGAATGAAAGTTAGTATAACCTATAATGTAATGATAGCCATTTGAACGTTTATTATGCAAATAATACCCGGTAAATGTTATCATTTAGGAAAAAATAAATCAAACATAAAAGGCAAACTATATACTTTTGAATTAAGTTTAGCGGGTAGTGTCGCTGTGGTTGCATGGAAGGTGAGTAGAATCAAAGTTGAATAAATACGTTTTTGTCAACCCGAAAAATTCGTACATTACTGATCCGAAGATTTAAACCTACTCGGGGCGAGTTGGTGAAACTTAAACGATCACCAATCTAAAAGATGCGAAACTGGTTGGAAATGGCTGAACGAACATCAAACACGAACTCGCAAATTATTTCGCCACAGTTCTCAGACGTTGCAGCTAAATATAACGAAAACTATTTGCCGTTATTTTTTTCTGCTATTCTGCTATTATCAACGCATCCCCTGGCTTTCGCCCATCTGCGTTGTATTTTCACTAGGCAATACGTCTACCAATTGATGTTTATGGGCTTGCCGGACCAAGTCATGTAGCTAAGCCAAACACCCCACCTACAACTGTTGGGTAGGCACCATTGTCCCGCCCACTGGTCTTTTACAGCTACAGCATCCGCTCGATAACTGACTGCTCTTTAACTGGACTGCTTTTTAACTGGGCGCTCGATAACTGGGGCAAAGTCGAGTTAAAAATCAGTTATCTGTCAAAAATAGGCGAAATATAACCTCACATTTTACAAATCGGTAAACAAAACAAAATATAACAATAGCCAACGGCTCCGAAAGCTCAGTCCAGTTATCGAGCGGCGCTCGCTTACTGGACTGTCGACAAAGCCCAGTTATCGAGCGGAAGCTGTAGTTGTAGGTGCATGTGTGCGTGTAAGTATTGGTGTATGTGTGTTAGTGTTGGTGTATTGTAGGCGCCAACTCGTTCTAATCCACTCTGATTGCTAACACCCTATTGAACCATTAACCTTAAATTTGGCAATCTATGAAATAGAATGAGTTAAACGCCTGGACATAATAGTCAGTTAATCAAACAAGGAATATTAGTATTAAAGTGAAGATATAAAGAAGCAACGCCCCGAACTTCGAGAGCACAAACCCCAAGAACCAAATGACAGGCTGCGCGAACAGTCGATCGACTGGCCACCACCAGTGAATAATGAATCGAGCAAACCCTCCAGCACCAACCGCCACCAGCTCTCCCGACCTGCGCCAACAAATCCGAGGCACAGCCCAGCCATAGCTTCACCTTAAAACCAAAATCTAGATTGCAGAGCACAATACTTCCCAAGTAATCACGCAGCTCGGGCCGCAAATCACGCACAACACGTCACAAATAAGACAAACACTACCCCGCTCGTACAACCGAAACCGATCTAGAGTAGAGAAGGGTCTCTTTCCACTCCAACCCGGACTCAACTGCACCCACAGGGTAGCGCACCCCACACACACTGCACTCATGCATCCATCACGACCCGAGCCGCACGGTCACCTGGGTTGCTTCTATCTGCATGACCCGTAACGCAGAGTTTATATCCCTCTCTTGCATTACAAAGCAATCCCTCTTCCCAAAGTTTGTGCGTGGTATAAATGAGATTATAAAGCTGAAGAAATCGTCACCAACACAACCGCCAACAAGTGAGTGCTCACTCAATGGTGTCGGCAGAATCAATGAAGACCTCCTCAGTCCCAAACCCAATTATCCTACACTACTCAAGTAACCACAATGCTGAAGCCGTACGCACTGCACGTACGAAGTATGTACATACAGACCTAACCGCACCGCCTAAACAAACCACCTAGGCCGAACACAAGCGAAAACCGGCGCCACCACTGTTGAACCACGACTATACCAGTAGGTATAATCGCAATTAAGCAATCGTAGATCCATTCCCCGCTCCTACTCAGCCTTAACGATCCATCCCAGACAACCAGTCATCGTATAAGATGTTGCATAAGATGATAAAGTGGAGGCCATATGCGTGCATGCCTCCATTTAGGCGCATGTAAAATGTACGCATATCGCCTCCACTTCAACATCTTATACAACATCTTATACGATGACTGGTTGACTGGGATAGCAATGCTTGTCAATATATGCACCCCACACACGCAACCCCCACAACCCAACAGTATGGTCACTTGAGTATCCCTGGGATTTTGATTGCATGATGGTCAGGGATCACAGCCATCAAAACGTTCCACACTTTGCCAGGGCTTGCGACCTGTAGTCATGATGATTTCCGCTATGGGAAACCATGATGGCTAGCGGTGTTACTATTTGCCGTTATTTTTTTCCACAATTTAAAGAATCTCATTAGAAATCTACAAATATGAATAGGATTTTGGAGAAGAACGCAGCGCTGGCAGTAATGCTGCAGCATGGAACCCGGCAGAATGTAGGAAGATACAAGCAGCAGACCCGCTTCTTCAGGGAGATAAAAAAAAGTTTTAAAGAGCGGAGTGCCAGGAAATGGGACTGCTCTGCCTTCTTCAAGAAACACGCAAATTTTACCAGAGGCTGAACGCTCCATGCAACTGCTTCGTGCTGTGAGTCGAAATGCTCCCGTCAACTGGTAAAGAAGGTATCGCAGCTGAACTGTGCAATAGTAAACGCAAGTGTTGTACCTTTGTAGGGTAGGTAATCAAACTTTGAACCATATTGCGGCTTTCTGAAGCAGTGCAAATTTTAAGTGATTTTTTCTCCCACATGGAAATAATTTACTACGGCAAAATCGTATGTACATGAAAGCCACGGGTATAAGCTTTCTGTTAAATGGTAAAAAGTTTGTATTTGCACCGAATTTCATTGAAATATTCGATTTTTCATCAACAATGATTTTAATCTTAATTTGAACCATCGTAATCATAATTTGAACCAATTTTAATCTTAATTTGAACTACTGGCGGCAGCAGCTCGAGCAACTCACAAAACAGCCAATTCTATGCTAAACAATTAAAAATCACATGAATCTGCTAATTCGCATACCTATATTTCATTAGGCAGTGGAATCTCACCTCAGAATGTTCGAAATTCTTTAGCAATTCGGAAACTAAATTTGGAATTTTCCATCCCCCAAGAGTAAACAAAGCAACCACTAGCGCAATCTACAGGCCAACACTAAAAGCTCACCCCCGTTTACTAGTTCAAATTTAGATTACAAATGGTTCAATTTAAGATAACATTCTCCAAGTAAGAATCACTTAAATTTGATAATTTTATGACAAATAATGCGGAATATTATTCGGTTGGTCGATTCTACGATAAATAAGCTTTCATTTGACGTATTCACTTATTGCGTGTGATGCAATGCATGAGCTGTACGGGTGCACCGAAAATGGGCTTTCTCTGGGGGGAAATAGGTGAAATCACAGTGATTTTTCAATTGCCTGTTTTCCATGACAAAAACGCTTTTTTCAATGCTTTTAAAGTCCATGTTATCAGGTTATATTACGGAAAGCTGTTTAACATCTTTTTCGGGACAATATTTGCCTAAAAAGTACGTCGTTTTAATGAATTTCGAAATGGTTCAAATTAAGATAACAATTTGACTAGTTCAAAGTTTGATTTCTTACCCTACTGGTCAGTTTAACCTAAGTCACTCAAATAAATAAAAAACATCGGATGAATAAACTTTTTACAGGCACATTATGAAAAAAGAAGTTTATTGTGCTCACACCGACGTGACTGATTTTGTAGATCAATTTTACTTACGTTCAAGGTAGGTGTGAACCGTTTGCATCTATTGGTGGTGTGCTATTTCGTCAATTTTTGCAAGAACTTGATCTCCTGGATGTTGCTGCTGAGTATGAACTGTGTGGTAGACAAATGGCGAAAGTTAAACTGTTTATCAATGTCGTAGGTGTCTAAGAAAAAAGAATACGCACACGCCAGAGTTTTGTAACTAGTAAACCCTGCATTGCATATAATGCACACAAATGGTCTTTCGCCGGTATGCACCCTCATGTGAGCTCGAAGCGCCTTGGCCAGATGGAAACCCCTACCACAATACGAACACTGATGGGCTCGCTCTTCGCTGTGCGACCGCATGTGAACGTTACGGTCACCCATGCGAGCAAAAGATTTGTTACACACCTGAAAAAAAAAGCATTATTACCTGTTACTCGATGCAGCACAAATAAGTGGATATTTAAATAGAAACGACTTGCATTCGCAATGGGATGGTTCTCGTCATGCACGAAACGCACGAAGCTGTAAATGCTACTCAAAGTTTACTACGAGTGAACAAGCAATTAGTAGCGATTCCAGTTATGTTTGGTGTTATTGGTCGACGAAGGAATGCACTCAAGAGTAAACATCTGTTTGACACGAACAACTAGGTGTAGAGTGACTTTAACTTAGAGTGGCGTCAATGTCAAAATTGGAACAAAGATCATATGTCAAATTGCTGTCAAATCCATACAAACGCGCGTTCCAAACGAGCAGGAGACCTGTCAAAATCGGAACATGACGCCACTCTCCCTTCCAGTCACTCTAACTAGATGTTTGAGCATTAACCCTTTCCCGCCCATGGTGTCTGTAGAGCACCATAACTTTCAACCCTTGTATCTCTGAAACTAATGCAGTTTTTTGAATGTTTTTAATTGTAAATCATGATTTCACATGTTGTTTTCTATCTAAAGGCATTACACTAAGGCGCCGTCCACAAATTACGTAACGCTCTAGGGGGAGTGGGGGAGTACAGCCGAGAGTTACGGCCCATACAAAAATTTTAGGGTTTTCATACAAAAAAGCGTTACGGAGGGGGGAGGGGGGGGGGGTAAAAAATGGTCGATTTTAGCGTTACGTAATAAATGGATGCTGCCTAAGTATGCGCATACAAATTCAATGTTTTTGTCAAAAAACTTTTTCACGAAAATCTAGGTATTTTTTCGACAAAAAAAATAATGACAAACTTAGACGTCTCAATTAATGGCATAGTTATCCTTATGGGTTGAAATAAAAATAGTTCTCTAACAGATTTACTATTTATTTGTGTAGTCATACGGGGCCGGATCACAACGTCCGAGGCCATACAGTCCTGGACATAAAGTCGCTTTTTTTTGCGAAATAGCGTCCAAAAGTTTGGATGCGTCATTATATCCTATGTGCCTTCTTTCCTTGGACTTCGTGGCGTATCTGCAAGTTCGGACGTTATGCCCCGAAAAAATGCGCCATAAAGTCCTGGGACTTTATGGCCTCGGACGTTATGATACTGCGCCTAGTCATACGTTGGAAAGAACTGAAATGTGTATTTAAACCCTTAATTTGATACAATATGAATGGTGCATGGGCACATGGCGTGCAAAAAATAAGCAATTTTCCAATGTAATCATTGTTTGCACCCCATTCTAGAATTCTGGTGGCATTAAAGTTCGAAGTTTTTGAGAACAACTTGTCTCGAATTGTAATGAATTTGTATAAAACTGGTTAGGAAAGTGATTTTCTTGGATTGTCAAATGAAGCATCCTGTGATTTGACCATTTTTAACGAGAAAAATCATGAAATAAAGTTCTCCAGATGCCTGGTGGTGCTCTAGAGCACCACCTCATATTTGAGTTGTAATAGCCTTAAACGATAATTTTGGCATAGAAAATAAGAATTTGTTCTACCATTTTCAGCAAAAATAATAAAAACTATTTTTAAACACTAAAAGAAGTCATGGGCGGGATAGGGTTAATTTGTATTTGGTCAAATATTTTATTCTGTGTCGGCTTACCTCACAGCTGAATGCTTTCTTCTTCAAATGAACTCCGTCGATATGCATCCTCAAGTGTTCCGGTTTTTTGAACCCCATGCCGCACTCTTTGCACACAAATTTCCTCTCCTCGCTGTGTGTTTTAATATGCGATGCCAACGATGCCGGCACCTTAAACGTTCTGCTGCACAAATTGCATCCGTACGTCGGACGATTTTTTCCCCTTTTCCTGGTGCCTTTTTTTTGCAGTACCTCCGGTTTAATCGCTAGCTCATCACCAGAATCTTCTTGTTCATGCAGTGATTTAATGGTTAACTCTGTTTGACCGTGGACCACCAACTGATGTCGTCGTAGATCTCGAATTTTACGGTAAGACTCATTGCAAAACTCACATTTGTGTGGTTTGTCGGCATTATGTATCGCCAAATGGAAATTGAGATTACCCCTCTGCCTGAACTTTTTGCCACATTGCTCACACTGATAAGGCTTAACGTTACAATGCACCGTAATGTGTGCTTTCAGGTTGGTCTTCGTTAAAAATTGTTTATGGCATATGTCACAGGTGTACTTCTCGGTCATGTCGTGTTTCTTCAAATGGTATTTCAGGCTACCTTCATGGACATAACCTTTACCACACTTGTTGCACAGGTATTTATTTGATTCATTTCTTTTAAAATGAGACCTCTCATGCTTCAACTTGCAACGGACGTACTTGAACGATTTTTCACAAACCTGGCATTTATATTTCAATCCAGTTTTATGTTTGTCGGAATCCTTTCCTCCTTCAATGTCTCGTTTATTATCAATATCAGGTTCCCACGAGGGATCTTGTTCCGAGTCACTTGAGAACTCAACGTCATCCTTTGATTTACTGCCTGGTTTTGTAACACTATCATCAGAATGATCTGCGTCCTCTGATTTGACTTCGGGCTGATCATGCCATGATGCATCTAAATTGGAATGTTCCGATTCGCTCAAATCCTCAGCCTTTGGTGGTTCACTTTGCTGTAATGCCGTTTGTTCAGCAACAAAATACTGCTGAAGATATATTTGGACCTTTTCACAATGCTTTCGGAAATCTTCGATGGCCATCAAACGGGCTAAGCAAACGCTACAGACTTTTGTTGGAAAACCATCATCTTTCGAAATCTGCAATGAGTATAATTTATTGACCAAGTAGCAAAATTATTTCCAACGAAACAGTTTTATACAAACGTTTTGCTTTAAAAGTAACAACAGTTCGTAAATAATAACAGAAGTTGAATCGCCGGTTAGCTCCGTTCCGAAGATATAGGTCATTTGTTGGCCGGGATCAGTGGCCAGGCAGGTTCGGCAGGTATGTGATATTGAAAGCTTCTCCGCACAGACTATCTGTAAATCAAGTTCAGTCTTCATTTGATCTAATTTTGTTGTAATATTGAGATTATTTTGAATGGCTTGTTTGCCACAACAGATGTAAAAGATTTCGATATATCGAAGTTTATTCTGTGTCAAAGTGATAAACAACACAAAGACATGTTATATACGCTAAAAATCGTTTTCACAAAGAAACGGTGGCACTCTTCTCAACGCGCCACAATATTGAAATAGGATGCGAAGGGTATAGTGGTAATCACGTTCAAATGTATGCGTGTCTCTTTTGTAGATGTAGTAGTGAAACTTGGGGGAAAATATGTGCACTCTTACCCCGGTTGTTAGTTTTATCATTATTTAGCCGTTTTACCCAAATCAGTTGGGTAATATTTTCATATGCAATCTGAATAGCATTTGAATTGGCGTGCATTTTTGTGTATGGAAAAATTCAAGCTAGTGTTCGTGTGATGAAATGTCACTTATCTCTATAGTGGTAATCACGTTCATATGTATGTGTGCCTTTTTGTAGATGTATACATAGATGTTGAACAAATAAATCAGGCCGAACATTTCAATAGGTCCTATCTGCATTTGAGAGGCTCTCTTTATTCACTTTCTCTTTCAATTATTGTAATGTAATGGTAAACTTTTCAACTGCTTTTGCAGTACAAATCAAAAGACGATTGATTTGACCATCGTTCTATGCAAGGAGATAATCTTAATTCAAACGAAAAGCTGAGATATTAACGAAAGAGAGGGAAACCAAAGAGAGCCTCTCTTCTGCAGATAGGACCTTTAGACATGTTTGGCCTGAAATGTATGTACACGGAGAGACGAAACTACCCAAAAGTGAGTTCTTTCCACCCAACTTCGGGGTTGCGTGCGTCAAGCCAATTTTGAGTTGATGGAATCGATGTTTTTGTTGGGTTGTTCCCGCTTGCTTCCATGTGAAAAAATACCTAATTTTAAGTTTTTTCCACCCAACCGAAATTTTGACTAGGTTGTATTCACTCAAATTTGAGTACTGTGCTAGAAACTCAATTTTGGCTTGACGCACGGAACTGCAAAAGTTGGGCTGTTTCTCTCTTCACTCTCTGACAACAACAGAAAGAGCGCATGAAAAGGGAGATGAAAAAGAACTCAAAATTGAGTTTAAAAGTACCTAAATTTGAGTTTTTCAGTTTCTCCGTGTATGTACTACAACTGTGAAGAAAACATTTGCACTCTTACTCCAGAAGTTAGTTTTATCATTATTTACTCGTTTTACCCAATTTGAATGGGTAATATTTACATATGTAATTTGAATAGCCTTTGAATTAGCGTGCAATTTTGTGTGAGGAAAAACTCGGGCTAGTGTTCGTGTGTTGAAATGTCATTTATCTCTATTATAGTGGTTTTTGTTTTAGTGGTGTTGCATGTACGTACACTTTGCATTTCACGAACACCACCTGAGTTACTGGTGGAAAATAGTAAACAAAAATCAGCTGTCCCTGGCAAAATTTCAACCAGTTTTCAACCAGTAGATTTGCGTTAGTGTTCGTGACACCGCGCTGCGAAACCACTATTGGTCGGTTTGTTCTCTACATCATAGGGGGTTTTGTGTTGGCCGAATTGCCTGAAATTTGGGCATATAACTCCGCTTGGTTGGGAAGGATTTGATGGGCCAACTCTGAGTTCAACACGTTTCAAAAACCCCCCATGACGAAGAGAACAAAACGGCCAAAATACGTAAGTTCCCTTATATTATTAAAATATGTTAGCATCTTGTTGTCTGCTTTCTGCTATTCTGCTATTATCAACGCATCCCCTGGCTTTCGCCCATCTGCGTTGTCTTTTCACTAGGCAATACGTCTACTAATTGATGTTTATGGGCTTGCCGGACCAAGTCATGTAGCTAAGCCAAACACCCCACCTACAACTGTTGGGTAGGCACCATTGTCCCGCCCACTGGTCTTTTACAGCTAGTTGTAGGTGCATGTGTGCGTGAAAGTGTTGGTGTAAGTGTGTTAGTGTTGGTGTATTGTAGGCGCCAACTCTTTCCAATCCACTCTGATTGCTAACACCCAATTGAACCATTACCCTTAAATCTGGCAATCTATGAAATAGAATGAGTTAAACGCCTGTACATAAGTCAGTTAATCAAACAAGGAATATTAGTCCTCTCTCTCCTCTCTCTCTCTCCTTGGCGTAACGTCCTCACTGGGACAAAGCCTGCTTCTCAGCTTAGTGTTCTATGAGCACTTCCACAGTTTTTAACTGAGAGCTTCCTCTGCCAATGACCATTTTGCATGTGTATATCGTGTGGCAGGCACGAAGATACTCTATGCCCAAGGAAGTCAAGGAAATTTCCTTTACGAAAAGATCCTGGACCGACCGGGAATCGAACCCGTCACCCTCAGCATGGTCATGCTGAATACCCGTGCGTTTACCGCTTCGGCTATATGGGCCCAAGGAATATTAGTATTAAAGCGAAGATACAATGAAGCAACGCCCCGAACCTCGAGAGCACAAACCCCAAGAACCAAATGATAGGCTGCGCGAACAGTCGATCGACTGGCCACCACCAGTGATTAACCAATCGAGCAAACCCTCCAGCACAAACCGCCACCAGCTCTCCCGACCTGCGCCCAACAAATCCGAGGCACAGCCCAGCCATAGCTTCACCTTAAAACCTAAAATCTAGATTGCAGAGTACAATACTTCCCAAGTAACCACGCAGCTCGGGCCGCAAATCACGCACAACACGTCACAAATAAAACTAACACTACC
Organism: Aedes albopictus; assembly: GCF_035046485.1. Lineage (NCBI taxonomy): Eukaryota > Metazoa > Arthropoda > Insecta > Diptera > Culicidae > Aedes > Aedes albopictus. Next base: position 116,416,140 of record NC_085138.1, read on the forward strand.
CCGCCCGTACAACCGAAACCGATCTAGGGTATAGAGAAGGGTCTATTTCCACTCCAACCCGTACTCAACTGCACCCACAGGGTAGCGCACCCCACACACACTGCACTCATGCATCCATCACGACCCGAGCCGCACGGTCACCTGGGTTGCTTCTATCTGCATGACCCTACCCAACCCGTAACGCAGAGTTTAAATCCCTCTCTTGCATTACAAAGCAGTCCCTCTTCCCAAAGTTTGTGCGTGGTATAAATGAGATTATAAAGCTGAAGAAATCGTCACCAACACAACCGCCAACAATGAGCACTCAATGGTGTCGGCAGAATCAATGACGATCCCCTCAGTCCCAAACCCAATTATCCTACACTACCCAAGTAATCACAATGCTGAAGCCGTACGCACTGCACGTACGAAGTACATACAGACCTACCCGCACCGCCTAAACAAACCACCTAGGCCGAACACAAGCGAAAAGCGGCGCCACCACTGTTGAACCACGACTATACCAGTAGGTATAATCGCAATTAAGCAATCGTAGATCCATTCCCCGCTCCTACTCAGCCCTAACGATCCATAGCAATGCTTGTACCAGGGCTTGCCATAGTATGGTCACTTGAGTATCCCTGGGATTTTGATTACATGATGGCAGTGTCTTAATTTGTCAAATTACAGTCATCCCAACCGACGCCCAGAGGCTCTTGCATCGCAGATTTGTTATTGTTTTGATTATCGCCTCGACAACCCCTGCGCCACTCTCTGAAGTTCAAGCGATGAAAAATTCATTACCTCGCTGTCTGCTGAATTTTTACCACGGACTGATATTCAAAGTCAGCATATTCATCTTCAATTGATATTTTTTGGTTTAAGCACGATTTAAAAGCAAAAAATGCTGCTGATGCATACCATTCACTTAAAACAAGCATAATTACTAGAATTAGGGCAACATATCGACATTTGCGTGCCTTAAATAGCCTAAAATCACAAAAAGTCATTTCCAAATTAAAAAAGTCATATTCATATTCACCGAGCTCGGACTGAAGATCAAAACAGAGCTTCAGCTACAGTTGATTACACTACGAGGCGTCGCTCTCATTGTCTTGCTTTCTCTTTGTCATGTTCATTCTCTGTGTCATGTTGGTGGGAGACTGCATTCGTTTATTTGTGTGCGTTTTCGCACTGATTGAACATCATTGGGCTGAATTTTTTAGGCACTGGTCAGGGATCACAGCCATCAAAACGTTCCACACTTGACCAGGGCTTGCGACCTGTAACCATGATGATTTCCACTATGGGAAACCATGATGGCTAGCGGTGTTATTAAAATATGTTAGCATCTTGTTGTCCGTACAATATGAACTATTCAGGGCTGTTACAAAAGTGTCGATTTGAAAACCGCAAAATCCGCGCCAAGCCATTTGAAATCCGCGCCGAGATCATCAAATCCGCGCCAGTACAAAACATATGGCTTTGATGACTCAAACTTATTAAAAGACAAAAATTTTAAAAGAAAATCAATTGATCAATTTATAAATTGATTTCTAATTACTTATCCATGACTTTGTATAAGTACTTCTACTTCAAACAAGAGTTTAAACATGTTGCAAACAGGCTTGTTTTTTTATTGCAATAATAAGATCTGGATCAATCATTCTTCACGAATAAAAAAAATTGAAAAAGTATAAATTCATTGGATCATTTATAATAAAAGTTTCTGGTCACACCACACCCTTGGATATTAGGATTGGATGGATATTTCAGCAAAATGTTCTTATTCTAAGGATTTCGAAAGCTTCAACATATTTTTTCAAGTATTTTGCAAAAAAAAAATCTACCAAGAAACCCGTTAAGACAGACAAACAGACGTATCACTTGGAATAAATTGCTATAAAAATCATCGTCACAAAATCATAATCGCCCAATGCTTACCACGCTGTGTTACGCATACCACTCAGTAGGTGGCGGTAGTGAGCAAACGTCAAACAGAAGCGAAAACTATGCGAGCGCCGAAATCGAGAAATATGCGAACTACAAAATATTTAAACTAATCGTTAAAAAGTATAACGATGGGAAGTGAGTAGAGAGAGACATCTGTTTGTCTGTGCCTTTAATAACTGTACCCCTCACAACGGGTGCTCTGATCGGAAATCATAGTTTTAACAAAACAAATTGTTTCGCAAGTAGTAATGACTGATTCAGGAATTCCGTCAATTCTGTTATTCTGAAACTCATCCATAAAAAATCAAGAAATTCTTGCATGTTTAAAAAAATGCTAAAAATTTCTAATGAATAATATTCTATCCATAGTTTTTTTTTTATTTTTTCCAATGGAATTAAATAAGAATGCAATCATAAAAAGCTCCAGGACGTCTTACCTGTATCTTTTTTATTTTGATTCCTTACGACACACACAGTCTACCAAACCAATGATTTTCTTTACAAGATTCTGTTAAATTTGGCTACAAAACTAAATGTTTCTCTAAAACTTGCGGTAGACATCTCTTTGCAAATTATATAAAAAAGATTTCAGAATCATCAAGAAACAACTATTTCAGAAATCTTGCCATTCTATCCAAAATTTTAGCCAAAAATTGTTTTCGGGGTTAAGACAGAAAAAACTTCAATAGTTTGACTAAGAAATTCAGAAGAGGATCTTCTCAGTTTAACAAATGCGTATAGTGCAGTGTAACTTTAGCACTCTAAGCTAGGGAGTATTCCATAACACTAACTTAAAAACGTTCTTTTTCTGGTTTCGTTGAGCTACTAGTCTAAATGTTTGATGTAAGTGCATTTGAAAACCATTTCCGCAAAATCCGCGCCGAAATTATCAAAAACGCGCGAAATCCGCGCGAAACGCAAAAACCGCGTGAAACGCTAAATCCGCGCCATCTGTAACAGCCCTGCTATTATCTGATCAAGTGTAAGAGAGATAGGGGAACTTACGTATTTCCAGTTGTTTTGTTCTCTTCGTCATGAGGGGTTTGTTGAAACCTGTTGAACTCAAACTTGGCCTCAAATCTTTCCCAACCAAGCTAAATTATTCAATCAAGCTTCAGGCAATGCGGCTGACAGAAAGCCCTCATGACAAAAAGAATAAACCTGCCGATAATACTCATTTGTACATTTTATGTATCACAATTAAATTAAATCACATTAAATTTCGCCAATCTTTCCCACAATAATGTGTGACTAACCTGTAGCGTGTTGTCGTCATAAGTGAGTACTATGCTCTGCTAGACATTACGTCTGCTTAGGGCCAATTTCTTCACCTCGGCTTAACCGGTAAGCCAGGCTTACCCATACAGTTAAACCTGGCTTAACGCTTAAGCCAGGGTGAAGAAATCGCCCCTTAGGGCCGATTTCTTCACCCTGGCTTAAGCGTTAAGCCAGGTTTAACTGTATGGGTAAGCCTGGCTTACCGGTTAAGCTGAGGTGAAGAAATCGGCCCTTAGCGGTGCAAATGACACTGCTCTGTACTGATGAGTCGAAGACGAAACGTATCGGACACAGTCCAAATTAAATTTGTTTGTCATGAAATACGAAGATGCATCATCAGCACTTGAATAGACAACTTTTTATTGTTTCTTGCTGACACCCCTAAACTAACACGAGAGAGTAATAATGGAAGAGGGAAACTGCAGAGGTTGTAGGTCCGGATTTTCAGGCAAAACGTGCAAAGTCGGAAAGATATGGTAGGTAGGGCAAGTTCCAAGAATGCTGAAATGAGCCAATTTTGAATTTGCAACTATGTATGTACTTATCCTCCCATACATGTCACTGTAAACGACTGTTATGCCAAAAAGGGTTAGATCCACTAACTAAATATGATTCTTAGCTGATCTAAGGAGGAGATATCGGATAAATAGAACCTGTAGAAACACATGCTATAACAAAACGAATCTTGTTGGTTGAGCCATCACAGCTAAGCTTGTGAATCGATTTTACATACGACCAGCGAGGAAGAACCGTTCGTTTCCTTTTGCGATCCAGAGAGCGTCGCTTGTGCTATTTCGTCAACTTTTGTAAGTACTTGTTGATCTCCTGCGTGTTGTCTTCGGGTATGAGCTGCAAAGAAAAAAAAGATGAAAATTGAGATGAAGTAGCACACAATATGCATAGGAGCAATACTAATTTTGACCTACTAGAAGCTTTTCAGTGATTTACTTTTTCACGCAACTAACTTATTGAAATTCGTATGGGAAAATCTTATACCAAAAGCACATGCATTCAAGCAAAATTGTTTCTGATATTGGTCTCAATTTACGCCGTTAGCTATTTTATCTTATAACTTTGAGAAATCCAATTCAGACGGTAAAACTTTTTTTTGTGCATTTTTGGGAGGGACACACCAAACAATACTTACATGTTAGAGTTTTATGACAAGTAAAGCCAGCATTGCAGATAATGCACACGAATGGTCTTTCTCCAGTATGCTGCCTCGTATGAGCCCGGAGAGCCTTGGCCAGATGGAAGCCCCTGCCACAATATGAACACTGATGCGGTTTCTCTTCCGTGTGTGACCGCATGTGGACGTTTCGGTCACCTACCCGGGCAAACGATTTGTTACATACCTGGAAGAAACGGACATTGAAAGTCAGGTGATTTTTAACTCGATGATTCATGGTTCAGAACACAACGAAAGTTCGTGAAAATTTACTTTTATATAATTAACTGCCAAAAAAACTTTTAATTTGCTATTTAATTCAAAGGACCATGACATGCTTGGAAGGGCAGCATACATATTCCATAGCATTTGACGGGACAATGTACCCCCATATAAACTTGGTCAACTTTAATATTTTTTTCCGTATAATATAGGCAAAGAATCTCAATAAAAGTGGTTTTTCTCGCACTTTTTATAAACCACAAATTTAAACATGTTTCTCTGTACACCTGATATTCTCACCTCACAGCTATATGCTTTCTTCCTCAAATGGACCCCGTTGACGTGCATCTTCAAGTGTGCTAGTTTTTTGAACCCAACGCCGCACTCGTTACACACAAACTTACGCTCCTCGCTGTGTGTTTTAATATGCGATGCCAACGATGACGGTAACTTAAACGTTCTGCTACACAAATTACATCCGTACGGCAAATCATTTTTTGACTTCTTTTTAGAGCTCTCTTTTTGTGGTATCTCCTGTTTGACCGGTAGCTGATCACCGGAATCTTCTTGTTCATCCAGTGATTTAACGGTTAGTTCTGTTTGAGCATGTACTACCAGCCGATGTCGGCGTAAATCTCGAACTCGAAGGTAAGACTCTTTGCAGAACTCACATTTGTATGGCCTGTCGGCATTATGCAGTGCCAAATGGATGTTGAGGGCCCCCATCTGCCTAAAATTTTTGCCACATTGTTCACACTGGAAAGCTTTTACGTTACTGTGCACATTAAGGTGTGTTTTAAGACTTCCTTTCATTAAAAATACTTTTTGGCAAATGTCACAGGAGTACTTCTCGGTCGTGTTGTGTTTCTTTATATGGCTGTTAAGACTGTTTTCATGGTTAAAGCCCTTGCCACAAACATTACACAGGTAGGTTGTTTTATTGGTTTTCTTCGAATGGGTCTTCTCATGGCTCAACCGACATCGGGCGTATTTAAATGATTTTTCACAAACCCGACATTTATACTTTATTCCAGTTGTGTGTTTGTCGGAATCCTTAGCACCTTCATTTTCTGCTTTATCATCAACATTAGGTTCCCACGAGGGATCCAGATCCGAATCGCTTGAGAAATCTGCGTCATCCTTCGATTTGCGGCCTGGTTTTGTAACACCTCTATGTTTATCAAAATGGTCTGCGTCCTCTGATTTGATTTCGGTCTGATCATGCCATGATGCATCTAAATTTGAATGTTCCGATTCGCTAAAATCATCAACCTTTGTTGGTGTACTTTGCTGAAATACAGTTTGTTTAACAAAATTCTTCTGAAGATATTTCTGAACCTTTTCACAATGCTTTCGGAAATCTTCGATGGCCACCAAACGGGCTAAGCAAATGCCACAGATTTTTGTTGGAAAACCATCATCCTTCGAAATCTGCAAAATATAGAATTGAATTGACCACATATCATTTTTGTTCGTATCATAAAGGTTTACACAAACTTTGAGTTGCAAGAGTAACAGCAGCTCGTAAATATCAACAGAAGTTGAATCGCCAGTTAGCTCCGTTTCGAAGATACAAGTCATTTGCTGGTCGGGATTAGTGGCCAGACAGGTTCTGCAGGTATGTGATAATGAAAGCTCTTCCGCACTCACTTTTCGTAAATCAATTTCAGTCTTCATTGGAACTGATCTTGTTTAAAAATTGAGATTATTTTAAATAGCTTGTATGTCACAAAATATGAATTTTCTATAAATGAATGCGGTATCGAAGTTTACCCTGCATCAAAAATGATAAACAACGCAGACATATTATCATTCACGCTAAAAGTTATTTACACAATGGCGCTGCTGCCCTTCTCTCAACAACATCTGTGAGGAGCTGTAGAGTACTGACAACGCATTCTCATATATGCATTGCCCACACACACAACCACAAGATTCACAACATGTGCTTCGTGTTTGTGCTAGGTACTTTCTATGAAAAATAAAACTTTTATCAGAATCGTAAATATACGCAATAAATTTACTGCCTCTGATTGATAAATACCTTATGGTTAGTTTATCTTCCAAAAAATAATGTGTGAATTAGCTGCACCGTGCGCTGCCGTCATATTAAAAAGGCGTATGTTGTAAGCCTTACTTTGACATTTACTCCACGACACGATATGGCGGGGTTAAATATTACATTACCTAGAATATTAAATACAATACAGAACTGTATTGTATAAACATAAAAAGATTCTTGCGAAACAAGAAGGTGATTTGGGTCCCTGGGCTTCATTAATATTTTTCACAAATCACTCGTGCGTACGTACAACAATGAGTACAATTTAATGTATAATTAAAAAAAATTAAAAGAAAATGTTTTATTCTCATAGAGAAAATTGTTGAAAAATTACACAATAGTTCATTTTAAATTTTAAATCTCTGCTACCGTGGGGTGCCCTAATTTCGCGCGGGTCCAAATTTCGCTCACTGATCATTTTTAAACATCATAATCATAAAAACAATTGTGCAACTGTCCCAATTCCACTTTAACTATACTATCTAAAGTAAAATTTGGACAATGCAACGGTTAGTTCTATGATTATGTTCACTAAATATGATCAGTGAGCGAAATTTGGACCCGCGCGAAATTAGGGCATCCCACGGTACAATACCTACAAAAATTCAAGATTTTTTTTATACGGACTAAAGTAACATGTTCGAGTGCTCTCGTTGATCATTTTTTTCAAACGCTTGAGATTTAGTACCTACTTACTGATTACTCCAGCTTTACTCACGTGGGCTAGTTTTAAAACTGCAAATAATATAATCAAGATTTCTACTTTTTTATTATGATAAAATCTAAAAATCTAATTAAATAAATAAAATACTTTTTTATTAATTCATTGTATCGCTGAAAGTATATATACCGCATTTAGTTCACCACTGGACTGCGAACTGCGACTTCATAAGTGCGAAAACGTAAATAAAATTGCGCGATTGCATCAAATCAGGTTGATGTCTTCGGCGCACTATTTCTTCAATCTATGGTGAACAAGTGCTCTGAAGACACCGAGTTGATTTGATGCAATCGCCCACTTTTATTAGCGTTTTCGCACTCGTGAAAACTAGTGCGATAGTCCAGTGGTGAACTAAATGCGCTATACTAATAAAATAAATCAATTAAAAATCATTCTTTTTTTTGTCAAAATTATGCAAAACAGCATCTGATAAATTCTTGAAAAATTTAATATTGCATAAAATAGTTCATTTCAATTCTCTTTCATTCATAATTTATTGTTTTTTAAAGGGTGGGTGCTTTTAACCTTTTTCACCCACCAAATTCGGCCATTGGTACAACTGATTCCTGATACGTACACTTGAGGCTTGTGTTTAGTCTTTATCCTTATCTTCTCGTAGCGCGATACCGATACCGTACCGATAAGCGGTATTCTAAAGTTAATAAAAATAGTTCAGTTTAAGTAAAGTACACGTTTAAGTTAATAATTTTAATCAAAATAGAATAATGCCGGTACCCCTCCCAGAATCGGACTCGGAAGACGAGTTGCCGCCGGCATGGGAAGAACGAGCCACCAACGACGGGTTCGTTTATTACGTGAATCACCAAAGCAAAACCACTCAGTGGACGCACCCCAGAACAGGTAAAGCGAAACGAGTGTCGGGAGAGCTGCCACTGGGCTGGAGCAAACAGGTGGAAGAAACGACGGGAAAGATTGTTTTCGTTGAAGATGCCACTCAGAGGAAGTCCTACACCGATCCGCGTCTGGCGTTTGCAGTAGAAGAAGCACCCCAAGTGGTGGGAGAGTTGCGGCAGCGATTCGACAGTGGCACGAACGCCCTTCAAGTGCTCCATGGTAGGGATCTGAGTGGAAAAATAGCGTTGATCACCGGAGCCAATGCCGGGATTGGTTTTGAGACGGCGCGGTCACTTGCTTTGCACGGTTGTGAGGTAATTTTTGCCTGCCGCAATGAATCCGCTACGAAGGAAGCCATTGACAAAATAGCAACTGAGAAGGAAACTGCAGGACAAAAGTGCAAGTTTGTGAAGCTGGATCTGGCAAGTCTGCATTCAGTCGGAAAGTGTGTTCAAGAAGTGAAAACCGAACATAAGCATTTGGACTATTTGATCTTGAATGCTGGAGTATTTGCCTTACCGTACAGCACTACGGACGATGGTTTCGAAACTACTTTTCAAGTGTCACATTTATCCCATTTCCATCTGACCAATCTTCTTTCTGATCTGCTGGATCATACATCAAGAGTTGTTGTGGTATCATCCGAGTCACATCGCTTCAGCAGATTGCCGAAAGAGTTATCCGAAACTGATCTTTCTCCTCCATCCAATAAATTTTGGAGCATGATGGCTTACAACAACGCAAAACTTTTGAACGTCCTTTTCGCGTGTGAGCTGTCCAAACGATGGAAAACACGAGGCATATCGGTGTTCTCGCTTCATCCCGGTAATATGGTGTCATCGCAACTTGCTCGCAACTGGTGGTTCTATCGACTGCTGTTCACGATTGTGAGACCTTTTACCAAATCACTCCAACAAGCGGCCAGTACTACCATCTACTGTGCTACAGCCCCGGAATTGAATGGCTTCACTGGATTGTACTTTAACAACTGCTACGTCTGCGATCCCAGTGGACTATCCAAGAATGAGCGCATGCAGCAAAGCCTCTGGATGCTCAGTGAGAAGATGATCGAACGAGCGGTAAAATAGGTGATGATCGTCGGGTTCGATGGCTCAAGAGAAGACTGCCATGTTACTTCGTCTTATGCATTCAATAAACTATGTAACCAATTTGTAATAAACACCTATTACTCCTATCACATCTTTCAACCCTTTCCCGCCGAAGGTGTCTTTAGAGCACCGATGATCGAACGTGACTAGAGTCCTGGTCCGCCCTTCTTGCACGCTGCCCTCCAGATCTTCTTGTGCCATCCGGATCTCTTACGAAAACCAGGTTTGCAGGGTTGTTGTTCGGCAGTCTCACAACAATGGCCCATCGTATCCTTCCATTTCTATCACCTCTCGGATGCTAGGTTCGCCGTCGAGTGCTGCGAGATCGTGTTTCATTCTTCGCCGCTACACATCGTTCTCCTGCACACCTATAAAGATGATCTTAAGCACCCGACTCTCGAACACCTCATGTGCTTGCATGTCCTCCTCGACCATAATCCAGGCCTCGTGCCCGTTGAGAACCACCGGGCTAATCAGCGTTTTGTACATGGTACGTTCGACGAGAGGGTAAATCTTTTTCGACCGCAGGTTCTTGTGGAACCCGACTTCCACTGATGATGCGCCTTTGTATTTTACGGCTGAAGTTATTGGGGCTGTTCATAAACCACGTAGACCAAAATTTGGCAATCTCATCAGCACACTTTTCATATTTTTTGTAGTGAATATAAAACCTCAAAAGTAGCTGCATATGAAAACCTTAGGTATCAGCTGTAACACACAAAAAATATGTTTCATCGAGTACATACTGAGACATAATGTTTTAAAAATGTGTTCAAAAATCTTATAAGTTTTTCTAAAAGTTCTATAACTTTCAGAAAACTTATTCGATCTAGCTCAAAATTTTACCAATGGGGCTTCAATGTATGATTCATGATTGGTCAAAATATCAGCGTTTTTGATTGACGCATAACAAAGTTATGAACAATTGAATGAAAAATTATGTTGACCAAAAATTGCTGTATGGACAATTGTTTGATACACTATAGGTGAGGTAACGTATTTTTGTGAGGTTACTTAAAGAAAACAATTGAGATTCTTATGGTGCAATTCGTCACACATGATAATTGAATTTTATTGGCTTTTCTCGGTGAACTTAATACTACTCAAAGAAGGAGGGTGTAACGAAAGGAATAAAAGAAACGGTGGATAGAATCGCAAGTGTGCGACGAGAGAAATTGAATAGAAGTTGAAAATTAACTGAGGGCCATAATTGAACAACACAATCACAACGACGACCCCTTTGCCTAACGTCCTCGTGTTGAACGGCTAGGTACAGTGACCACACAATTTATGAATCGGCAAAAATGATCACAGTTTATGGATCACTCATTTGATCAACATAGTGATTCATAAATAGTGTACAAAATTGAGATGATTCATCGGTGTGGGGTCACTGTACTAGTAGTTTGATGATGACTACTAGCCCTAGACAGGCAAAAAGATCGTGGTTGTGATCTGTTAAATGTTGTTCGGCTTTGCTTTCGGTTCTATCGATCTGTGACACTTGTTCAGAGATTCAGAGAACGACTAGGAGAACGTTACTTATTTGATTTTTCGCGATTTCATCTCGTATGCTCCTATTGTGTCCAAATGATCTTATTCGAACCGAGTTTCATTATTTCTTGCCAACTGGATTTTACTTTCTAGGTTTAATCACAGCATGACTTTATGATAATTGAATTTTATTGGGTTTACTCAGTGAAAAATCAAATAAGTAACGTTCGCTCGATATGAATCTCTGAACAAGTGTCACAGATCGATAGAACCGAAAGCAAAGCCGAACAACACGAGGACGTTAGGCAAAGGGGTCGTCGTTGTGATTGTGTTGTTCAATTATGACCCTCAGTTAATTTTCAACTTCTATTCAATTTCTCTCGTCGCACACTTGCGATTCTATCCACCGTTTCTTTCATCACTTTCGTTACTCCCTCCTTCTTTGAGTAGTATTAAGTTCACCGAGAAAAGCCAATAAAATTCAATTATCATAAAGTCATGCGGTGATTAAACCTAGAAAGTAATTCGTCACACAGTTTCTAAAAACTTGATAAAGAAACTTTCCAGGACAATTTATTACGAAAAATAATGAAGCACTACAAATGTATATTAAAATATAGCATATTATAGTGAAACCTTACAAATGCGTAATAAATAAGGACATCACATTTGGACAAACACAACACAAAACATATATTTTGCCCTGTTACCCTAATGGATAACAATTTCCGATGACAGGATGACGAGGTTTCATAAACGTTGTTGGTCCATCAGTCAATCCTGTAATTGTATTTTGTCTGGCAGGATGCCTTTCGTTCGCAGCATTAGTTGCTTTCATAGCTTGAGTTTTGTCTAGGAATTTTTTAATCCTAAGGGGGCCTGCCGATTCGGGTTTCATCACTAGAGTTCTATAACTTGAAGTCTGTGCCTGGGAAAGGTTTCCATCTCTAGTACTTAATCACGGCCCGAAATGGCCTGAATGTTGGCAATCCAAATAGGATTGCGGGCCTCTATTCTGCCAGAGCCCTATAAATGCGCATTAATTCTAGTGAAATATTTACAAGTTAAAATAGCACATTTAACACAAAAATAAAACTTGTAATACAACCACACCCAACGGAAAAGAAATTTTTGTGGATGAAACCATCCACAAAAATTTCGTACGTACTCAAATTATATAAAAACTTATATAAAGGTACCTTTAACATATAACTAACTTACATCCAACTTTAACAAAGCAACTCTTCCATGGAAGACCTTAAAGTTGGTTCGGCTAGACCTACGATAACAGAAATGCAACACTGCAACATAAATTATACGCAACACTGCAACTTAAACTAAACGCAACACTGCAACTTAAACTAAACGCAACACTGCAACTTAAACTATGTGCAACACTGCAATTTAAATTATACGCAACACTGCAACAAAACTGTAGCTAGGCTCCAATCCAAATCGAACAGAGAATCTTCCAATATAATTGGACTTCCGATCTTGGCGGCACTAGTACGAACTCAAACAAAACCTCCAAATCGATCAGAGAAATTCCAATCGATCTTGGAATAACTGAATAATCACAAAGCACATGATATCTTACTTCACAACGTAGTTGTGCAGATCACTGCAAGTGTTCATGGCCGTAACGTATTTACACTATTTACAATGCCCGCGTGGGTTTTACGGTTGGGTGCCATTTTACGAAAGTAAATGGACCCTACCAATACCCGTGCCGACGTTGGGCGCCATTCTGCTATTCTGCTATTATCAACGCATCCCCTGGCTTTCGCCCATCTGCGTTGTCTTTTCACTAGGCAATACGTCTACCAATTGATGTTTATGGGCTTGCCGGACCAAGTCATGTAGCTAAGCCAAACACCCCACCTACAACTGTTGGGTAGGCACCATTGTCCCGCCCACTGGTCTTTTACAGCTAGTTGTAGGTGCATGTGTGCGTGTAAGTATTGGTGTATGTGTGTTAGTGTTGGTGTATTGTAGGCGCCAACTCGTTCTAATCCACTCTGATTGCTAACACCCTATTGAACCATTACACTTAAATCTGGCAATCTATGAAATAGAATGAGTTAAGCGCCTGTACATAACAGTCAGTTAAATCAAACAAGGAATATTAGTATTAAAGCGAAGATACAACGAAGCAACGCCCCGAATCTCGAGAGCACAAACCCCAAGAACCAAATGACAGGCAGCGCCGACAAGTCAATCAACTGGCCACCACCAGTGATTAACCAATCGAGCAGACCCTCCAGCACAAACCGCCATCAGCTCTCCCGACCTGCGCCCAACATATCCGAGGCACAGCCCAGCCATAGCTTCATCTTAAAACCAAAATCTAGATTGCAGAGCACAATACTTCCTAAGTAACCGCGCAGCTCGGGCCGCAAATCCCACACAACACGTCACAAATAAGCCAAACACTACCCCGTCCGTACAACCGAAACCGATCTAGGGTAGAGAAGGGTCTCTTTCCACTCCAACCCGGACTCAACTGCACCCACAGGGTAGCGCACCCCACACACACTGCACTCATGCATCCATCACGACCCGAGCCGCATGGTCACCTGGGTTGCTTCTATCTGCATGACCTCGCCCAACCCGTAACGCAGAGTTTAAATCCCTCTCTTGCATTACAAAGCAGTCCCTCCTCCCAAAGTTTGTGCGTGGAATAAATGAGATTCTAAAGCTGAAGAAATCGTCACCAACACAACCGTCAACAATGAGCACGCAATGGTGTCGGCAGAATCAATGACGACCCCCTCAGTCCCAAACCCAATTATCCTACACTACCCAAGTAACCATAATGCTGAGCCGTAGGAGCCGTACGCACTGCACGTACGAAGTACATACAGACCTACCCGCACCGCCTAAACAAACCACCTAGGCCGAACACAAGCGAAAAGCGGCACCACCACTGCTGAACCACGACTATACCAGTAAGTAGGTATAATCGCAATTAAGCAATCGTAGATCCATTCCCCGCTCCTACCCAGCCCTAACGATCCATAGCAATGCTTGGCAATATATGCACCCCACACACGCAACCCCCACAACCCAACAGTATGATCACTTGAGTATCCCTGGGATTTTGATTACATGATGGTCAGGGATCACAGCCATCAAAACGTTCCACACTTTACCAGGGCTTGCGACCTGTAACCATCATGATTTCCGCTATGAGAAACCATGATGGCTAGCGGTGTTAATACCCGTGCCGACGTTGGGCGCCATTATTACGAAAAATAATGAAGCACTACAAATGTATATTAAAATATAGCATATTATAGTGGAACCTTACAAATGCGTAATAAATAAGGACATCACATTTGGACAAACACAACACAAAACATATATTTTGCCCTGTTACCCTAATGGATAACAATTTCCGATGACAGGATGACGAGGTTTCATAAACGTTGTTGGTCCATCAGTCAATCCTGTAATTGTATTTTGTCTGGCAAGATGCCTTTCGTTCGCAGCATTAGTTGCTTTCATAGCTTGAGTTTTGTCTAGGAATTTTTTAATCCTAAGGGGGCCTGCCGATTCGGGTTTCATCACTAGAGTTCTATAACTTGAAGTCTGTGCCTGGGAAAGGTTTCCATCTCTAGTACTTAATCACGGCCCGAAATGGCCTGAATGTTGGCAATCCAAATAGGATTGCGGGCCTCTATTCTGCCAGAGCCCTATAAATGCGCATTAATTCTAGTGAAATATTTACAAGTTAACCCTTTATAAGGCAGTGGCAACTATATTGCCACCTACTGTTTGTATTTTTTTCTGTTTTATAACAATTTATTTCGAACTTTTTTTTTTTGGTTTACGCAAAATTGGGATTACTAACAACGCCTGGTATTTTTTTGGTACTAAACAAAGCTTTAACAACAATTTGGGAGCCACTTGTAGTCTCAAAAATGGCTAAATTTTACCTCGTGAAAAAAATTAGCTCAAACTTATTGTAAAATAATATATTTGGTAAATATTTTAAGAAATAATCAAATTATGGGTTGACATGAGCTGAACTACACAGTTTAAATTATGGGTTAAGCGCTAATCCACTCTAAAATGTCTTTTCCGGCTTTTTGTCGAAGTCAAAAGAAGAAAAGTACCCTAACCGGGCAGTGGCAAGAATATTGCCACCAGCGCTGGTGGCCTAAACGGGCAGTGGCAACTATATTGCCACCTCAAAAGCTCGTTTTTGGGGTAAACGGGCAGTGGCAACTATATTGCCACCAGCGTTTTTGGACTGAACGGGCAGTGGTAACTATATTGCCACCTAGATTTTTGAGAGTTTCTTTCAAACAAAAATTGTTTTGTACATGTAATCATGTATATAATCATTTCCATAATAGTATGCGTTGACAACTCTTCTAGTTTTCTCGGCCTTATAAAGGGTTAAAATAGCACATTTAACACAAAAATAAAACTTGTAATAAATTTAGAATTTTGTTTTTCTTGGATACGGTTACTAATCTTCATTTTCAAACGCCTTCAAGAAGTGTACCTATTTTTGTAAAGAAATCAAAATGAAAAAGCCCCGGAACTCATTCCCCTGAAAATAAATAATTTCCACTCACCTCGCAATTGTAGGCCTGCTTCAGGTGTACCCCGTTGATGTGATTCTTAAGATGTTCAAGCTTCTTGAACGTGTTACCGCATTCATTACAGGCAAATTTTCGCTCTTCGCTGTGGGTTTTCACATGGGCTGCTAGGGTGGACGGTAATTTGAACGTCCGATTACACAAATCACATCCATATGGTAGATCTTTCCGCTTCCTAGAACATTTTGGATCTTCTTGCTTCACTTGCAACGCTTGTTCGCTTGAAGTTTCCTGGGTATCGTCCAGCGTCCGTTCAACCTGTACGCTTACATCGGTTTTTCCGTGTGTCAATAGACGGTGTCTTCGAAGGTCCCGAATCCGCAGGAAGGATTCATTGCAGAACTCACACTGGTACGATTTTTCCGCGTTGTGCAGCGCTAAATGCTTGATCAGTGTTCCTGCCTGAGTAAACTTTCTGCCGCACTGTTCACACTGGTAGGCCCGAACGTTGTTATGTGCCGCAAGGTGCGTTTTCAGGCTACCTTTCTGTATGAACTCTTTCTTGCAAATGTCGCATTGAAACTTTTTCACCTCTTTCCTGCTCTCATCGTGGCTGGTTTGAATGTGTTTCTTGAGACCAGTTTCGTGCTTGAAACTCTTACCGCAAATATTGCACAAACAAGTTGGCTTTTCCGGTTTCTCGATGTGATGTGATTGTTCGTGGCATTTTCTATGGTAATGCTGAATGAAGGATTTCTCACAGTAACGGCATTTATACTGTTTCTCCGGTTCATGTGTCTTCAAATGGTACTCATATTTGGATGTTTTAGTGAATTTCTTTCCACATTCGGCGCAAACATGATTGCCTTCTGTGTGAACTCGCTTTCTATGTTTGCGCAAATAGATTTTACATTTGAAAGCCATGTCGCATTGATCACACGCGAATGTTTTCTCCTCACTGTGCAAATACATGTGATTGTTTCTGTTGGCCACGGTTGTGAATGTTTTTTCACATATGGGACATGTGATTTTCTCTCCATCGAGAATCTTCTTCAAGTCGATCAATTTTTCATCCTCGGATGTATCATCTGCAGGAGGATCCCATGTGGGTTCCCCATCTAGGTTTGGTTCGCTATCGCAGGAATCTTCATTTATATCACTTTCACGCCTGCTATGATCAGGAAGGTTGATCGATTCTAGTTCAACTGGTTCGACTTTTAACTGATTGCTTAGATTCTCAGAAACTGTATCACTAATGTTGACATCCGGTTTACTCTCACAGACTTCTAAATTTGTAAATTTTACAAAGTTCTGTTCCAGAAAATGTTGAACCTTTTTGCATTGTTTCTGGAACGCGTGGAGAGTTACTAGACTATCTAAACAGATGCCACAGAGATTCTCCGGATAACCATCGTCTTTAGCTATCTGAAATATTGATAATTTCAAGTTTAATTATGTATGCTATGAAAATTTAGCTCGATCAGTACACTCACCTTTAGATTAAGAAGCTGTAAGAGTTCGAGCAAATCCATCGTAGATTCATCATTGCCTAATTTAGGGTCAAAAATTGATGTCAACTGCTGGACGGAGTCGGTGGTTAGACAGGTGCGACAAGTACTGGTAACCGACAGTTTTTCTAAACATATTGATTCGAAATCAATTTCCGTCTTCATTCAGAATGTTTCAGTAATAACAGATTGGCCCAGCAAAGAATTCTAGGTACCACAATTCTGCTGAACCTCTTGATGTGTAAAAGTAAGATCTGGACACAACACTATTAGGAACAAGACAACAACAAAACACATCAACGAATAATGCAAAAGGGCCGAAATTCATCGGCGGCAAACATGTTATGGGAACATGGTTTAAAATGCACTGGTGGGGTGAAATGAATCAATGCATGAATGCTGAGCGATGTCAAGATATTATGCATTTGCTTTAAATCCGAAGTGACCGGCGGAGGGAAAATTGATTTTAAACCATACTTAGAAAAGTCGCAACTCAATTAGGATTAGTGTTAATCGTAGCTCTTAATTAGCTTAATGATGCGCAACAGAAAAAATAGATTCGAATTTTTATTTCGCAGCTGTGCTTCAAACGACGACTTCGATTTGGTGCTGCGACGATACATAATAGTGAAATGTTAAATAGCTAAAGAAACAAAACAAACAGCGCTTTAATCCTATACTCCATTGCACGGTGACGTCATCAAGAAATCGCTCTCTTTCTCTCCTACGGAAAATTAGAAAACAACAGGACCAACACCTGTCAATTTTGACAGGTACTGGTCCTGTTGTTTTCAAACTCTCTGAAAGAGCGAAAAAGATAGAATTCCACCGTGAGGTGGTCTATTGTTTTGACTAGAATGAAAATGGGACCTTTATGCAAATAAATGAAAATTGGGTTTTTGAATTTCGAAAAATTTGTTGATTTTTTTTTAATTTTAAACTAAAGAGCACCTTTTCCTGAGCCACTATGATTTTTTTCAGATTTTTAGAACTTCTAGGGTTACCAGACGTACTCTTTTTAGAGTACATGTACTCTTTTCCAGCAAAAAATTTGGCGTACTATTCGTTTTGGTAAAATGGGCCCAATTGTACTCTTTTTTGCAAAATTACATTTTTCTGATAAAAATCAATCAAAATAATCAAAATTTTAGCACACATTTCGATAGGTCTTATCTGCAGAAGAAATGCCATCTTTATTTTCCCTTTATTCCATTGAAATCACATTAATTCATTCAGATTATGATTTACTTCTTGCTGAAAAATGTTGTTAAAACTGTCGTTTACTAAATTGTATTACAAAAATGGCTTTACTATATGGCTTGCAATAATCGGAAGAGAGGGTAAATAATAACGAAAGTATTTCGTTTTGTGTAATATGTTAGCTTTTGAAAGCAGGCTTTAGTTTTAAATGTCTTGGACGAAGCAGTGAGTTACATTTTCCATTGAGTTCTTAAAAGAAGTTTGTAATCTGTATTAACGAGATTTTAGCCTTTCCGAAGAAAGAACTCACATTTTGCGAGTTTGTCGGGTTTGGGATTCGATGCTAAGTCCTCGGCGTAGGCGTCACGTGTGATGATGATCAAAATACTAGGTCAGTTTCACAAAAAAACTAAAAAAAAGTCTTACGAAACCTATTGCACGAAATCCATCTACGGGAGAACAAAAACATTGACAGTTCTCGCTAATTCTTAAGGAAAGGAATTTGAAAACAAATCACTAACACACAAGTATTTGGATTGGTCAATAGTTAGCAAGAATACTGAAAAATGTAAGATTAAAACTTGCTGTAATAACTATCCAGTGATGTATTCAGTAGACACAACTTTAGTTTTTTACTTCGTTAGAAAATGTACCTACCTTTTAGGTGTCAAGTATGGTTTACAGAATTGAAATATCAAAATCTTCGAGAGTGTCAAACAGTATTTAATCGAAAAAAAAATCAATATTTACTTGATTACTGTACTCTTTTATCAGAATTCTTAAAAGTACTCTTTTCATGTGTGAACAATATGGTAACCCTAAGAACTTCATTTTGAAACCTAAATTCAATTTCAAGGAGATTTTTTGAAAATCACCTTTTGACAACTGGACATCTGCTTGACAGCTCCGAACAGTATGTACAAAAACCGACGATGATTCATCAAATTGCTCCCACACGAACTTCAAAAGCTTCAAACCATTCTTCAAACTGGTTTTTAAATAGTTTCCCGGACATAAAAAAAATGATGAAAATTTGGATTTCTTTAACGGTGTTGAGATGATTCCATATGCTAAACCTGCACGTAGAACTGGTTCGAAATTCAATTTCCTATGATTTTTGGTTCCCGGGAACCTATTTAAATCAATTATCAAATTATTTGAAGTTTTTATGTGAGCGATTTGTTGAATCACCCTCGTTGTTTTTGTACTGGTTGTCAAAAGGTGATTTGAAAAAAAATCTCTTCAAAATTGATTTTAGGTATCAAAATGAAGTTCTTAAAACCTGAAAAAACATTAGAAGAGTTTTCGAAATTTAAAAACTAAATTCCCTATCTAATATTTTTTAATCTTTTTCACTGTGGGCACGCCGTGTAATTCGCGCGAATGAACAAACCAAAACAAACGGAAAAACAATGCAAAAGCATTTTTGCTTCTGTCAGATCGTGGTGGTCCCAGTGGTCCAAGATTTGTTGAGTGTTGAGTTTCGATCGTGTAGTGAGCTGTAATATCTAGATTCTTAAAAAAAAAGCATTGACAGGAAGCGGTCTAGACGTCAGAAACCATAAAAAATAGGGGGATCGTTTCCCGGGAGAATGTCCCTTACAACGACGGTGACGGAATGTTGCCGCTGCTGTTTGATAAAAGAGGACGACATGGTGTACGTGTTCGACATTCTGGATGAGTTCGACAGCAAGATTTGCGATCTGATTGAAAGCTGCGGTGATGTTACGGTAAGATTCCGATTTAGTAGGTACATTAAACACCGGCATCCCACTCATATCACATACCTTTCCTAGATCACAGAGGATGACCCATACTCGAAACACCTTTGCGGCAATTGTTTGAACGATTTGGCCAATGCAACAAGATTCCGACAGCGATGCCACAGAACTATGGACATCTTGCTAAACATGACCATCGAAACAAAGGAACCAACCCTGTTGGAGAACGACCAATACCAGGAGGAAGACACCGCAGATTCAAAGAATAGATTGATCGAAGAGATCATATTGGAACAAGTTGAAGAGGACACAGAGGTAGAGGAAATGATAGAGCTTCCCGAAAACCAGAACTCGAACGATGACTTCCAATCCAGCAGCATTCAATACATCATCACTGAAGAACCGGCTGCGGTGGAGCTGCCGAGCATCAAGTATGAAAGAGTAATCGCACTTCCAAACACGTTTGAAAATGAAATAGAAACCATTTGCGTCCAGGAATTGGATCCACATCAGGATCATGACAAAATAGTCTCGGTGATACCGCCTGTTCAAAAAGAAATCATGTCAGCTCGACCGAGGCCGGCCCAACTGAATTTTGTGTGCCAACACTGTGGGGCAGGATTTGCTATGCAAAAGAATCTTAGCAAACACCTTTTGATACATCGTAATTATGCATGTGAAGTATGCTCAATCGTGTTCAAGAGGTAAGATTAAAATAGTCGACTTGTTATTGAAAATTCTACTCAAAATTGCGGTATCTTACTAATACTTTGTTTTCAGTGGTCAAGACTTGGCTGCCCATCAACTGAACCACGCCACCAAAGATCGTTCGCTCGAGACCGGAGATCCTTCGAGTTCGCTAACGGAGGACACGGAACCAGAAGCCAAAAAGTGTCAAAACCCGAAAAAGAATCATCCCTGTTCGTACTGTGGCAAAGCGTTTGCCTCGAACTCGGCTCTGGTGGCCCACATTCGAGTGCATACGCAAGAGCGGCCGTTTCCCTGCAGCTATTGCCAGAAACGGTTCCGGACGGTTGGAGCGCTGGAACTGCACGAGCGGCGTCACAGCGGAGTGAAACCGTACAAGTGCGATTTTTGCGGCAAGGGATTCGCCGAGAGCAGTAATCTGAAGGTAGGATTATTATCTAATTTTCCTCTTTGTTAGCACTGACCAATAATGATCGAGTTTATTCTTGCACCTCACCTAATGCCTCATTGTGCATTTGGTATCATTTGCTAATTTATAAGTTAGCTTTCATATCACGTAAAAACATATTGTGAAACAACCATAATTTCCTTAAAATAATGAGATTGAATAATTGTCCCTCGAATTCTCTTTCCATCTTGCCCACGTCTACTTCGGGCGAAACCGGAATTGTATTCCGGGCACTATGGTTGTACATAGGATGGTAAAAAAATATGATTTGACCGTAGGTGGTCATTTGAAAAGTCGATCGAATTCTTCGCAACGCAAATCAAATCATATTTTCAAAGTATGATTGAACGGAAAGCTTTTAAAATAAGGTGGATGTAGCTTGAGAATAACGACTAAAACATTTCAATTGATATTTTTGCCCACCATATCATTATTCGCCAACACAGTGCAACGCGCACATCATTCTCTGTGATTGTGAAATACGATGTTTCCTATGCAGAAAATTCACGCACACTTTTGCTTGCATCCTTCCTAGACGATGAAAGCTTGTTGTTTACATTTTACCGACGGGGAAAAAGCGATTTATTTGATTAATTGAACAGCTTTTGCTGTATTCTGCAGCAGTGAAGTCCATCTTTGAAGTGCTACAGAGCTCTTGTGTGGTGTGAATTGAAGGTTGGTTCAACAAGTGCATCTGGTGAAGTGAAAACTGGGTAGGGTAAAAATTTACTTCGTCATGCGCTAATTCCCGTTACATCAGACGGAAAATAGCCAATCATTACGGATATGTTGATTTACCTTTCTCCAATGTCTCATTAGATGGAATCCAAAAGATGTATAACGAGACTCTTTTTTACTGAAAATCGAATAATTACATAAAATGTCTCGTTTCAACTTTACTCCACTTACGAGTTGACGTTTTCTCTCGTTTCGCGTACGAGGCAACCGCACCAAAGGCAGCAGCTTGCCCAATTGTTCTTCGTCACCGTCCAATTTTCGCTTCGCCATATTCACCTGTTGAACCACCACCCCCGGCGAAGACTGGCGCTCGAGCCTAGCTATTTAGCACTGTAGTTGGAGGAAATGCCAATGCAGAACCCGTAGCTTCCGGGAAGGTAAGCCCAGCTCCCTGGGTTAGTGGGTTGGTGTCAGGCCCTGCGAGCCAGCCGTAAAAAAGACTAGCACCGGAAAATCAACAAGAGAAGAATGCGAACCGATACCAATGGCGACGACCACAGCGACGAAAAGGGACTTGCGATTGGAAGCTCGGTACGTGGAACTGCAGATCTCTCAACTTCATCGGGAGCACCCGCATACTCGCCGATATACTGAAGGACCGCGGGTTCGGAATCGTAGCGCTGCAGGAGGTGTGTTGGACAGGATCTATGGTGCGAACGTTTAGAGGTAATCATACCATCTACCAGAGTTGCGGCAACACACGTGAGCTGGGAACAGCTTTTATAGTGATGGGCGACATGCAGAGGCGCGTGATCGGTTGGTGGCCGATCGACGAAAGAATGTGCAGGTTGAGAATCAAGGGCCGATTCTTCAACATTAGCATAATAAACGTGCACAGCCCTCACTCCGGAAGCACTGATGATGACAAAGACGCATTTTACGCGCAGCTCGAACGCGAGTACGACCGCTGCCCAAACCACGACGTCAAGATCATCATAGGGGATCTAAACGCTCAGGTAGGCCAGGAGGAGGAATTCAGACCGACGATTGGAAAGTTCAGCGCCCACCAGCTGACGAACGAAAATGGCCTACGCCTCATCGATTTCGCCGCCTCCAAGAACATGGCCATTCGTAGCACCTTCTTCCAGCACAGCCTCCCGTATCGTTACACCTGGAGATCACCACAGCAGACGGAATCTCAAATCGACCACGTTCTGATTGATGGACGGCACTTCTCCGACATTATCGACGTCAGGACCTATCGTGGCGCTAATATCGACTCCGATCACTACTTGGTGATGGTTAAACTGCGCCCAAAACTCTCCGTTATTAACAACGTACATTACCGGCGGCCGCCCCGGTACGATCTAGAGCGACTGAAGCAACCGAATGTCGCCACCGCATACGCGCAGAATCTCGAGGCAGCGTTGCCGGACGAGGGTGTGCTCAATGTGGCCCCTCTAGAGGACTGCTGGAGTACAATCAAAGCAGCCATCAACAACGCAGCTGAGAGCACTATCGGGTACGTAGAACGGAATCGACGAAACGATTGGTTCGACGAGGAGTGCAGAGCGGTTCTGGAGGAGAAGGATGCAGCGCGGGCGGTAATGCTGCAGCATGGAACCCGACAGAATGTGGAGCGATACAGACAGAAGCGGAAGCAGCAGACCCGTCTTTTCCGGGAGAAAAAGCGCCGCCTGGAAGAAGCGGAGTGCGAGGAAATGGAACTGCTGTGCCGTTCACAGGAAACACGTAAGTTCTACCAGAAGCTCAACGCATCCCGCAAAGGCTACGTGCCGCAAGCCGAAATCTGCAGGGATAAGGACGGGAGCCTCCTGACGGACAAACGTGAGGTGATCGAAAGGTGGAAGCAGCAATTCGACGAGCACCTGAATGGCGAAGAGAATGTAGGCACGGAGGACCAAGGCAGCGGAGGAAATGACTATGTTGGTGCAGCAGAGGACGGGAACGAACCAACTCCCACGCTGAGGGAAGTTAAGGATGCCATCCACCAGCTCAAAAACAACAAAGCGGCTGGTAAGGACGGTATCGCAGCGGAACTCATCAAGATGGGCCCGGAAAAGTTGGCCACCTGTCTGCACCAGTTAGTAGTCAAGATCTGGGAAACCGAACAGCTACCGGAGGAGTGGAAGGAAGGGATAATCTGTCCCATCCACAAGAAAGGCGACAAGTTAATGTGTGAGAACTTTCGAGCGATCACCATTTTGAATGCCGCCTATAAAGTGCTATCCCAGATCATCTTCCGTCGTCTTTCACCTAAAGTAAATGAGTTCGTGGGAAGTTACCAAGCCGGTTTCATCGACGGCCGGTCGACAACAGACCAGATCTTCACCGTACGGCAAATCCTCCAGAAATGCCGTGAATACCAGGTCCCAACGCATCACCTGTTCATCGACTTCAAAGCGGCATACGACAGTATCGACCGCACAGAGCTATGGAAAATTATGGACGAGAACAGCTTTCCCGGGAAGCTGACTAGACTGATAAGAGCAACGATGGACGGTGTGCAGAACAGCGTAAGGATTTCGGTTGAACTATCCAGTTCATTTGAATCTCGACGGGGACTACGACAAGGTGATGGACTTTCCTGCCTACTATTCAACATCGCCCTGGAAGGTGTTATGCGACGAGCCGGGCTCAACAGCCGGGGTACGATCTTCACGAAATCCAGCCAATTTGTATGTTTTGCGGATGACATGGATATTATTGCTAGGACATTTGGAACGGTGGCAGAACAGTACACCCGCCTGAAACGTGAAGCAGCAAAGGTCGGACTGGTGGTGAATGCGGCTAAGACAAAGTACATGCTGGTAGGTGGGACTGAGCGAGACAGGACAAGCCTTGGCAGCAATGTTACGATAGACGGGGATACTTTCGAGGTGGTAGAAGAATTCGTCTACCTCGGTTCCTTGCTAACGGCTGACAATAACGTGAGCCGTGAAATACGAAGGCGCATCATCAGTGGAAGTCGTGCCTATTATGGGCTCCAGAAGAAACTGCGGTCAAAAAAGATTCACCCCCGCACCAAATGTACCATGTACAAGACGTTAATAAGACCGGTGGTTCTCTACGGGCACGAGACGTGGACGATGCTCGAGGAGGACATGCAAGCACTCGGAGTTTTCGAGCGACGGGTGCTAAGGACGATCTTCGGCGGCGTGCAGGAGAACGGTGTGTGGCGGAGAAGGATGAACCACGAGCTCGCTGCACTTTATGGCGAACCCAGCATCCAGAAGGTAGCCAAAGCCGGAAGGATACGGTGGGCAGGGCATGTTGCAAGAATGCCGGACAACAACCCTGCAAAGTTGGTGTTTGCTAACCATCCGGTTGGTACAAGGCGTGGAGCGCAGAGAGCACGATGGGCGGACCAGGTGGAGCGTGATCTGGCGAGTGTTGGGCGTGGCCGACGTTGGAGAGCTGCAGCTGCAAATCGAGTATTATGGCGGCAAATTGTTGATTCAGTATTATCATGAATTTGATGTTAACTAAATAAATGAATGAAATGGACCAACCGTCAATTCACACCCCACAAAAAACTCCGTGGCACTTCAAAGTTGGATTTCACTGCTGTAAAAAGCAGTAAAAGTTTTACCACAGACAAACAGACGTAACACTTGCGAAATTTCCATCGACCACGCTTTTAACGATCATTTTAAATTTTCACAGTTGTGGCTTTCACAACCAGAGGCGCGCGCATCGTTTTTCTATGCGTTTGACATTTCACACTAGCGCCTTCTGTTGACGATATTGCACAACACAGTGATTCGTGCAACTTTTCCACCAGGTGATGGTAGTGTGAACTGAGCGATGAATTTCCATGAAAATCGTTGAAGGTGTTACGTCTGTTTATCTGTGGTTTTACATTTGATCAATTGTAATTTATCAATTAATTTTCCCGTCGGCCATTGATTTTAGCAACCTGCGGTTCATTCTTAAGCTTAAGCTTGATTGCCCACTCGCAGTTGCTATGCTACTCCAGTATCGCCAGATTAGCTACACACACAAGGAACTAATGGGATAGCTGCTTGGGACTAACAGGCATCTTCAGTTCGTGAGCGCTGGTGGTCTTCTATTTTTAGGCGAAATTGGCGCCCGCTATGTCCCCTGGCCAAGATCACAGGGTTTGACGGTATTAAAGTGAAGGATGTTAATTGTAATTCTTGTAATGAAAATATCACCTTTAACACTTTAATGCGCCTCCAACGGTTCATTGCGAACCGGCTGCTACAGATGGAGTATGGCTGATTTATCAGAAATGCTCGATATATAGGAGGAACCTGCTGGGGCCTAGTAGTTTCTATACCCAGGAAACAGTTCCGGTCGATTGAGTCTAGGAGGGTACCGAGAGTCGTTGTGAATCATAATGAAAATATTTGTGTTTTGTGACGGGTCTCGGAATCTTTTTTGAGTCAGCAGACTTTGAACTGTTGCATGGGCTTCCCACTTTTTGGTTAGTTTTAACAAATACACTAAAAAATTCAATTTAAATATGAAATAATTAGTAGTGTCTCGTGTATTCAATTTGCTAATACATAGGTCTCAACATTTGATGTGCTTTCGTGATTTAATTTTCTCTTTAATTATTTTTATATCTAATAGTTTTGTGACTAAACCCTAATATGTTTCATACCTAGTGCCTAATGATATTTTCTTGCGATATCAATTCAAAATAACTAAAATACTAATAGTGGGAAGTGCAGCATTTAATAGTGCATGCTTATAGATTCGAAGCTAACGTGTGATCAAGACGAAATCGACAAAAACTGACTACTTAGACTTTGACTAACGTACACTATTTATGACAAATTAGATTTTTTTTGCATTTTCGGCTGTATGGAAGGTTTTCTTTAATTTTGACCTATTTGGACCTTTCTAATAGTGCTAGGGATGTGGACGAAATACAACTTGCAAAGATAAAAAAACAGTACTAAAATAAGGATCAACAAAAATGGACATAACAAACACATCGATCATCTAACAGATCATAGGCACACCAAAGATTACTGAACTATATGGCAGACCATAAATTTGAACAATAACATTATTTAAACCTAGACATGACAAAAAAACACAAATACAAAATCGACCAAATGACAATAAACCGAAACTTTCACACCTTCTGAGTCAGTACGCAACAGTGTCTTACTGGACGACATGTCCGTGCACGGCTGGTGAACTGCTTCTGAAGGAATACGTTCTCTATCCTATCCAAAGGCCTAGTGAACTGTCGTTGTCCGCGCAAACGCATCGTGCTCTTCCATATAGACGCGAGACGATTGTGCACACAGTGATGGGAGAGGTTTCTACGTCCCTCGGCGTGCCGCTAGGAACCTTTCAAAAAAAAAAAAAAAAAAAAAAAAAAAAAATTGGCGCCCGCTATGTCAGGTTGCAGGTCAATGTGGGGAAGGGGAAGGAAATCGCTTGTTGCCAACAGACCGTTGCCCGCACAGGGTCATGCGGATGTCGGAGTGCTGGTAGGAAATGTTTATTTTTTGCACTGCGTTCACGCATTGGTGCATGGATGCCACTGATAGATGAAGTTATACATTTTTTTAAGATTACTGCGAAGCGGCACAGTTCGTTTAGTTCAATAACTCATCGTTATAGGTATGATATGTTGGCACTGTGCTGTGCCATGCTGTATCATGATAGGGTGGGGCGGGGCAAGATGAGTCACCTAAGGATGGATCACCGTAACTTTGTAAATACAAATCGTATTGGTTTGTATTCGTCCGCTACTCTTTAATACACTAGTTAGCTATGCTAAAAGACGATAAAAAGTTCATTAAATACAAAATATGATGTTAAACAAGCAGTTTTAAAAGTGATCGATTTTGCGCCCTGAAAAAAGTGCGGGGCAAGTGTGAATACTGGGCAACTAAACTGGAACAATCCGTTCCCAGTCATCTTAGCAAACTGCAGTAGAATCACTTGGCATAATACGGAACCTCCCGGTGATTGCGACTTGCTCCGCCAACAGTCCACTCGTCAATGAGGCAGCATCACACTGACGACGACCCCGTCATGGTGCTGGCTGTCACTGATGCTTGCTAGGGGAAATACACGCATGGAGAATGCTACTCAGCTTTGTTCATACCCCACATTCTCCCTCTTCTCCGAAAAAAAAAGTTTTCTTACTAGCAGGCTTGTTATTTTTACGCTCAAACCCTCAATTTCGTTCTCTTCATCCTTATGGCACCAATGCAACAAGATACACTTCAAGATACAAGAATTTAGACGAATGGCCACATTTACTTTTTTGTTTAGTAAACGCACTTTTGTTAATATCGAACCTATATCATTTGATTGATAACTTGCAATGCTAACCGATCATTTATGGGGTTTTGCTGAGCTCCAATAAAAATAACTACAACACACGCAGTTAGGTGATTCGTCTTCTCTCCTTCAAGCGCACGTCTCGTTATGTAGCCGGCCCTGTTATTCTCTCACTCAAACCAATCGTTATTCACGATTGCGAAAATTCGACGCATTCAACGAAAACGAACATATTTTGTAAGAATTATTTGTCAAAAAAGAAAAAAACAAGAGATTAACGAATTTGAGATTTATCAGACTAAAGATTCCGTATATCATACAACTCCATTTTCAATGTTTCAATGTGATGGTACAGATGGACCATATATAACGCACAAATTTCCTTCATCATACGAAAATAGATTCTACAAAACGAATTCGAAAGAGGTTCTGCAACATATTTTCAGTAGATATGTTTTCATTGCGTACTTCGAATTTTAAACTGTTTTACGGTATGCAATTTTTATGGGCGGTTTTCATTACACGTCCCTGCATTTTCCTCACGCACAGCTTTCGGCAGTTATCATGCAACGCCATTCCCTTAGACGGGTTTCTTTACACATCGCTGCATTTTCCTGATGCAAACAATTTTCGGCAGTTTTTCAATAATGCTATTTCCTTGAATGGATTTCATTTCACGTCCCTGTATTTTCCTTATGCAGAAAAATTTTCGGCGGCTATCCAACAACGCCTTTACCTTGGACGGTTTTCACTACACGTCCCTGCATTTTCTTTATGCAGAATAATTTTCGGCGGTTATCTAAAATTGCCGTTTCCTTGGACGGTTTTCATTACACGTCCCTGCATTTTCCTTATGCAGAAAAATTGTCGGCGGTTATCCAACAACGCCTTTACCTTGGACGGTTTTCACTACACGTCCCTGCATTTTCTTTATGCAGAATAATTTTCGGCAGTTATCCAAAAATGCCGTTTCCTTGGACGGTTTTCATTGCACGTCCCTGCATTTTCCTTATGCAGAAAAATTGTCGGTGGTTATCCAACAACGCCTTTACCTTGGACGGTTTTCACTACACGTCCCTGCATTTTCTTTATGCAGAATAATTTTCGGCGGTTATCTAAAATTGCCGTTTCCTTGGACGGTTTTCATTACACGTCCCTGCATTTTCCTTATGCAGAAAAATTGTCGGCGGTTATCCAACAACGCCTTTACCTTGGACGGTTTTCACTACACGTCCCTGCATTTTCTTTATGCAGAATAATTTTCGGCGGTTATCTAAAATTGCCGTTTCCTTGGACGGTTTTCATTACACGTCCCTGCATTTTCCTTATGCAGAAAAATTTTCGGCGGTTCGACACGCCATTAATTTGCCCAACCAAAAAACCCGAGCAAAAACCAACCCAATCAACCAACGCCGCGAGTATTTTACGGCAACATTCACAATAGTCAAACACCTCTACCATCATGCATTTACTGTTCAACCGAGCGACAACACGAGCATGTACGATCCGAGGAATTAACGAAAGCGCGACCATCCATGCCGAGCAAGAACATGAAGAAACATGCATGCAATCATCGACCGACCACCTATCCACAGCGTGCTACCAGTCGACAACAAAAATCAACCACGTCACCGCGCCTTTCTTCATGTGTTTGTGCTAGAACCAAGGCTAAAACAGAACGCGGTTGGAAAAACAAAAACTTTCCGCGCTCTAGCTTTCGTCAGGAACCGCAGAATTGCAACACCCACTTCACTGTGTTTGCAGCACCACCACACACTTCACACACCAAAACGATTTGTTTTCTCTCACTGTTTTTATGCCAAGTGATTCTACCTATTTTATGATTAACTTGTTGTTGATTATGATGCACTCCTGGCAGGATCGCCAATGTGAATACTAGGCAACTAAACTGGAACAATCCGTTCCCAGTCATCTTAGCAAACTGCAGTAGAATCACTTGGCATAATACGGAACCTCCCGGTGATTGCGACTTGCTCCGCCAACAGTCCACTCGTCAATGAGGCAGCATCACACTGACGACGACCCCGTCATGGTGCTGGCTGTCACTGATGCTTGCTAGGGGAAATACACGCATGGAGAATGCTACTCAGCTTTGTTCATACCCCACAGCAAGATGGGTCACCTTTTAAGTAATTCACATTTTCTCAACGAAAAACGTCAAAATATAAGATTTGTTCCGCATTCATATATGCTCCATATCAATACTGAGTAAACAAGAGCTACTAGCAAACATTTTATAAATTTATTTGGAATATAAAAAACTTTACGATTTGAGTGGTCCTAAAGCGTGTCCTAAAGCGACTTGAAAATCGATATGTTTTCACTAAAAAAATATCATAATTTTATGTTATAATTTTGAGCGTTCATTCCGCTTGATTGAAGTCATTTATGAGATAGTATTGTAATAAAATATAATTATCTTTTGAATGCTCCAAAAATGCGTTCAAAATTGAAGGTGACCCATCTTGCCCCGCGGCCGTTTATATGGAGATTATATGGAATGTATCGCATAAGAAAAATGGCTAAAAACCATTTTATTTTTTGTTTCCAATGAGAGTGATTAATTTTTCAATCAATGCCCCAAACTTTTGTATATTCATGCAGGTCATCTAACAAAATTATTAACATAATCAAAACATGAGTAATGCGCTCGGAAATGGCACTGACCCATCTTGCCCCGCCCCACCCTACAAGTTGGAAAAGGAAAACGGCTTTTTTTCTTCAACCCGTTTCTGGTTCTAGCGATGGCTACGAACATACAAACATGAGATTTATATGTACAGAAGAGAGAGAAAGTAGATAGAAATATACGAATAGGAGGAAAGGGACGAGCCAGGGATTAAACCCAGGACCTTCTGTATATGAATCAGATGCGATAGCCATTAGGCCACCAAGCCCGTCTTTAGCAACCTGCGGTTCATTCTATTCCGAAGGTAATTTTCTATCAAGATATTATCTTAAGAAACTGCTCCGGCTATGTTTGGCTTTACTATTCTGATCGGATATTGTCATTCTGGAACAGGTTTTCAGGCGGGTATAGCTCAAAGAATTGGCATCCCTATCCCACCAATGCAATGTTTTCGTAGCCAGCATAACAGCGGCTCAAGCGTAGGGCTCAAGCTGACAACCTATCTTTCAACACAGCAGCATAATTTTAATGCTGGGTAAGAAAACAAGAAGACCATAACAGTCCCCCGGTATAGCTGGCCATAAACACTAATCCTGCGACCTACACCTAATTTACAGTTCATACAATCGGTACTGTGCTTATTCTAGTGTTTGCGGTTTGACCTGGAATGAAAAAAAAACTGATAGTAATGCAAAGTTAATAAAGTGCTGTTTCACTAACTCGTCTCCGTTTCGAACAAAACGCTTGCAGGTACATCGTCGCATTCACACCCAGGAAAAACCCCACGTGTGCACAATCTGCAATCGTGCCTTTTCCCGAGTTTTCCTGCTGCAGATTCACCAACGAACACACACCGGAGAGCGACCATTTTCGTGCGAGGAATGTGGAAAGCCATTCAACCAACAGGGAGACTTGGCTGCCCATAGACGGACCCACACCGGTGAGCGACCGCACCAGTGCAACGTATGTGGCAAGGGTTTCATCAAGAGCAGTGGTCTCACGTTGCACCGCAAAAAGCATGAACTGCAAGGGCTGCCAACCGAAAAGTTACACATGGTATGGATTGACGCAAAAGAATATGATTTTCCCGCGAGTGAAAGCAATGCAGTCGATATGTCGGGAGACGATATGGTGGAGGAAGACGTCATTGTACCGAGGTGATACAGTTAAATAATTCATGTTCACTGTTGCCTTATTCATTCGGACTGCTTTAGATAGATTGAAAGAATTCCCATTTCATACGGATTAGCTTGAATGCATTTCTTTGAGAGATAATTAAAAGGTAACAAACTTAATCAAAAGCAAAACATGTCATATTTGCCAATACTCTTTGGCTACACGTATAAAGGTTTAGGAGACACAGAAGCGCCAATTATTGTGTTGTACTAGTTAGGTTTTCGAGTTCATATAATATCGTAGGAATTTGTTCGATAGTAAAGAATGACTTACCAGTTTTCTGCATCACTCCTAATACTTATACTTGAAGTTCATCTTGAACAGATACTGGCAGTTGACCTGGGCCACATCGTACACAATGTACTCGTTGTACAGCAGCGAGGTCATCATCTTGGGATCCTGCGTAACTCCTTTACCCAGCGGAATTTCCACGCCATCCGGACGGACGTACGCCTGCTTTGGATCGGGTTGCGTGCGGCCAACACCCTTAGTGCTGTGCTTGTCGGCCGGCAACTTGGTGACGTAGTGAGCCTGCTTGTATTCGATCATGTCGCCCAGCGCAACTTCGCACAAAAGCATGAGCCCAGTAGAGTTCGATGGGCTAGTGCAACAGTAGTTGGCCGATTTGGAAACCATGTCAGCAAAGTAGATACCCTTACCGAACATGTAACCGGTAACTGGTGCTTCCGGCGGAGCGATCTTCAAACCATGCGATAGAATGCCAACATAGTTAGTAAGGCGAGAACCGTGCCACAAAAGTTTGCGATTGTGGAGTTTCTTGAACGGTTTGTACCGACGGTCTTCGCCCTTACGCTTAATTTTGAAGATTTCTGCGATCTCCAATTCATAGGACGTATGCGTTTCGGCATGGGTATTCCTGACGTACTGTTCCAAGATCTTGAATTCTTCCGAGTCTTTTTTGATGGTTTCCATATCCGTTTTGAGTTGCTCGTAATGGGCGTCCAGAGGGTTCTTTTTGTCATCTGTTTCAGCGGTGTTCAAGAAGCTGTAAGCGATTTCAATCTCCGTCAAGCTGTCCAGCATTGCTTGCTTCTCGTTAATTTGCTCGACTGTGTCCAGCACCGTTGGAGTTTCCACCCCAAAGTTGTGCGGAATCAACGTATAGAAGCGATTCGATGCATCGATAAACTGAGAATTGCTGCCTCCGTTTACAATCAACTCGGATATCTCAGTCAAAACCTTCATAGCCGACTGGAGTTGCTTCTGGGAAAGTTTTCCCAACGGCATTTTTTCCATGTCCAGCTCGAACTCCAGCATTACCTTCTTCATGGTATCCACGTCGAACAGCATACGCACAAGATCCTGCACGGCTGGCTCCAGCTTGGATTTGATATTGCTGTTTTCGCTGAGCGTTTTGGTTTCTTCGTCGTTATAATCAATGTCCACCGGGTAGTAAGCTCCCGCATGCTTGTGGAATGCTCCGTGACGATAATCATCCCAGCTATTGCCAGTTTTATCCTGGAAGTGGAACTCGAACGAACCCATCGCATCCAACAATGTGCTGCAACTTTCCACCTTGTTGCCTCCGATGGTCGTACCGATACGACCCCACGATCGGAAGAACCAAAACCTACGAACATGCAAAATTTTAATTTGTACAGAATTTTCAGCTTAAATTTATTTATTCAAATTTATGACAACGATCTCTTGACGTACGACCTTTAAGTTTCAAAAAAAAAAGAAGAACGCAATACTTACTTGTTTCCCTTGTCAGCAACTAGAACCTGCATCTTGAAGTAAGAGTTTTTGTCCGTCTGAATATCCACCTTATTGAGTACGCAATTGTACACTTCCTTGTGCTTTTTGTACACATGGGCAACGTCTTCCAAACCAGAGTCCGGATCAACGGCCAAGCCTCCCTTGAGCTTGAGTGTCATCTTCGAGGGTACCGATTTGGTGTAAATGCTCTTCTTCGATTTGGATTTCTCTTCGTCCTGTGGGATACGACTATGCGGATCTGAACCCCAGTCGCAAATCGATTTGCTGGTGATGTAGGACAGAGCGCCCCCGCTTTTGGCATCCTCTAGAAAATCTTCCGGCACGACCTGAATCTGTAGGTCTTTGGCTTCTTGCATGCGACTGCCCATCCGTTCAACCTCATCCGGCGTGGAAATGATTGCTGCCGTCGTATTAGTGATTTTGGTACCCACTTTACCACCCAATTTCAGAATCTTCTCTTTCAGCTCGTCCTTTGGTGTGGCAGTTTTGCCAATAATGACAAATTGTAGCTCATAAAGTGGTGGTTTCTCCCGTTTAATTTTCGGTTCTTGGGTTTCCTCCTTCTTAACCTTCTTCATCGTAGTGCTGAGACTCGGTGGCACATATTTGATTACCCTGTCGCTGATCACCGATTTGTACTTTTCCAGGAACGGAAAAGCCTTTTTGATTTCAGATGGGACCTTTGTTGGAACTCGGGGAGGCTTCGTGTCCGTATGCAAACACTTGACCCATTCCGTGAGGTTGCCCTCACACATGTAGGCCGACTTCTGCAGAACGTACTGTCCTTTGCATTTCGGACACGGCTTGAGTGCCCCGAACGTCAGAATGTCACAAACACGCTCCAAACAGGCATCGTATCCTTCTGGAATCGCCTGACTGTTACGAGAGAGAATGCTAATCAGATCATTCTTCTTCATATCGTCACCCTTCAGCTTATCACGAATTTTAAAGAAGGCCTTCTGTTGCTGAGCATACAGCTTTTCGTCGATGGCCTCCTGGGCAGAATCGACTTCATCCTTTGGTTCGGACTTGACCTTCTTCGATGGTACATCCTCTTGTTTGATAGCTGGCAGAAGCTCCTTTACCTTGGCTTTGTCTTCTTTTTTCAAATTGTTGAAGCCGGGAAGAGACTCTCCCTTCTCGAAATATCCCAGTTCGGAACGTAGCTATGGATGAATGTTAAATTTTGATTATAGTTAGTTATGATGAATCATGAATGTTATATCGTCTCCTTAATGCTAGAACTGGGTACCTAACTGGTTCGTAGAAATCCCAAGAGCTTGTTTACATTCAAACATAACCACAATAAACAAAGCTTTCTTCGTTGGAACTACGAAAACGCATCATGATTCAGCTTTTAAGAACCAAAAAGTGATCTTTTGATGGGAGCATAAATTTTATCAATCATTTTGTATCCGGACCTTAAGAAATGGGTCACTGCCGACTGGCGGTACGTGGATTTTCCAACCGACTAAATCAGTTGCCCGACCTTATTTTATTATAATTTTAAAAAGTTGATCAATGACTTACCTTGGCAAAACATTCCGCATGATGCCAGAGGGCTTGACCACCATATTTCATTCCAACCTCGGTGGTATAGTCCACTTTCTTGATTCGAACTTCATCCTTCAGAATTTTAATCTCGCACCCTCGACAAACGGCACGACCGGATGCTGCATACTCTACGCCAAAGTCCTTCAGAGCCATACTTTGTTCGGCCGTCCGTTTCTTGCCCTTTCCCTTCCCGGAAGCAGCAGGGGCAACAACTCCATTTCCCAGAGCAGCTGCAAAACCGAAATCGTCGGAAATCTTCCCCATAAAGCATTATCCAATTAGGGACTACTCACCAATTTTCTTCCGCAGTTGCTCCTGATCCTCGTAACGCAGTCCCTCAAAGTGGGCAATGTCACCTTCGGTGGTCGGTCGCAACTTCTGGAAGAAGCACTTCTCGTGATACCACTGGGCTTGCTTGCCATCATGGAACGCCGACTGGACCATCGCCCCAAGGCGGAGCACATCCTTGTCGATCTTGTTCTTGCACAGTTTGCACGAGGCACGATTACTTTTGGCATATTCCGCCACATACGGCAGATTCTGGGCATCCATTATCGCGGAATGTTAGCTCGGAACCCGATAAAATGGATTTTTAAAACGCAACAAAACACAACAGTAATTTTTCAAGCGAAATCACAGCAGTTTTTTCAATTTTCACCGCACGTAGACAGGCAACTGATCCAACAACAACGAATCACACGAAAGTACAGGAATCACGAATGAATGAAAAACCGCGTCGTCTCAGACCCGATCCATCAATCGGCTAGGCTTGAAGCTTGATGGAAAGACAAAGACAGCAAGATTGTTTGTTTATATTTTCAAATGTTTCAAACGAAAGAAATTGGCGCCAAAAACAACAAGATCATTGCAAAAAGCTGGGAAAGCCGGGAAATGCACCTTATACACGGTTAAAAAAAATAATTCAAAAATAAATAATTTATTTTATTTATTAATTTCAGGCCCCTGGCATGAATGAAATTTATCGTAGCCAACATCTAACTGCTTTATACTCATATTCGTGCAAATTGAAACGAGCGTGTAATCAACAAACGCAGCTTTTGTTTGATGTTGTGAGCCACGCTCGAAATCACATTCACAATGCGTGTTTGTTGGGTTGCTTTATTCAACTAATCGCATGCTCCTCTTACCGTACATTAATATTAAAGCGAGTTTGAAGTGTTTCGTGATCATAAGAGGTGGAAAAAATGATTCCAAAAACTGATCAACTAATCAAAATAAACGTTAAACAAAAAATTGTTGATGTTTTCGCATTTGACAGTGGGCGCTATTTACTAGCGCCCAGGACATCCTGTCTACCATGATTCCAATGCATTGATATAGGCCGTGACAGGGGCCTGATTAATTTTATTTATTGCATCTTGCTTTGCTCTTTAGATTACCGTGCAAATGTTCAAACGTTTGAAATATTTGTTCACACGTCAAACACCAAAGGAAGTAGCAAGTAAACAAACCGATTATTCCATGCACCACACGCTAAGCTCAGTTTACCTTTTTTCCAAAAAGTGCACAACCGCAAATATGCGTAAATGATACTCAAATATAGGTAAACAAGACTCAAATATGGGTAGTGTGTACCTAAATATGAGTAATTGTAACCCAAATATGGGTAAATATTACCCATAAATGCGAATGTGCACTTTTCCAAAATATGAGTTTTATTTACTCATATTTGCGTAAAGTTTACGCATATTTGAGTAAAATTTACCCATATTTTAGAAAAATAGGTAAACTGACCTTAGCGTGCACCCAAAAAGTGTAACCGACGCTGAAAAACTCTACGAAACAGCAGCGAAACAAACCAATGTATGCTAAAACTGGTGGATCATATTGTGGTGGGACAAAAAATTTTTGCAGGGGGTCGAATGCGGTGCAAAAGATGCAATATTGTCGCGCTTATCTTAGATTCTCAACAAGTTGCGTTCGAAACGCGCAGCATCAGATCGCGCCAGACCGCGCACGTATGATTTACACACGGTGTGCACCTTGGCTAAAACTGTTTTTGCAGCCGCCGGATGGGAGCTGTCATGGATAATCAGCCGCCGCATACAAATCAAACGGGGCGCAATCTTTTCGCGATAAACGACGGCTGGTTGAGATCATCTGCATCTGAGTGATTAAGCTGGGATGCACAATATATTAAATTTTTTATATTGTGCTTCCTAGCTTAATCACTCAGATCCTGCTGATCTGAGTCAGCCGCCATCAGATTGCGCCCGTTTGATTTGTACACGGCGGCTGACAGCTCCACCCGGCGGCTGCAAAACAGTTTTAGCCTAGATACACACCGTGTACAAATCATACGTGCGCGGTCTGGCGCGATCTGAGGCTGCGCGTTTCGAACGCAGCTTGCTGAGAATCTAAGATAAGCGCGACAATATACAGGTCGAACTCGGTTATCCGTAGTATCGATTCTTATTTCACTCCGGATAATCGAATCACGAAAAAAAAAATCAAATCAGGATTTAAAAACGCATGCAAATGAATGTTTTTGTTATTTTATTTACAGAGCAGTGTATTCAGAAATTCGAATAAGGGAACGTCAATCCTGTGGAGTTTTGGATAGGTCATCACCTACCTGTATACAGTGAGCCCTGATTGTATTTTGGCTGACAAAATCAAGTAGTTTTAGTGCCGACACCGCTCAAACGTGAAATTTTCAGTGAGAGTAAGCAGGCCAGCATAAATTCGTGCAGTGGACCATAGGGCATTGCATTGTTTTGATTTTGTATGGAATTTTGATGTTTCTTGGCCTTGTTGTTTACAAAACTTCTGTTAGAGTGAAAGAGAAAGAGAGAATTTCATGCAGTGCCCTATACGATGATTTCTTTGTTTTTGAAGCAGCAACTGCTAGAAAAGTGAGCTTCAATGATCCTTTGCGTCAAAACAACTTAAAAGAGAAAAAGAAGAATTTGTAATAGAGACAAAGAAGAGTAAAATAAATGTAGTGCTAAGAATGTAGTCACAGACAAACAAACGTAACACCTTGAACGATTTTCATGGAAATCCATCGCTCAGTTCACACTATCATCACCTGGTGGAAAAGTTGCACGAATCACTGTGTTGTGCAATATTGTCAACAGAAGGCGGTAGTGTGAAATGTCAAACGCATAGAAAAACGATGCGCACGCCTCTGGTTGTGACAGTCACAGCAATGAAAATTTAAAGTGATCGTTAAATGCGTGGTCGATGGAAATTTCACAAGTGTTACGTCTGTTTGTCTGTGATGTAGTCGTCAGTGCCCTGATCACCTTTTTTCCACCGAAGAATTGGCCCTTGCCAAGTTCCCTCCCGTGAAGTGATGCTTCCCCTGTTGGCCCTTGCCAAACCAGGTTGTGTCCGCCATTTTTCGACCTCCGATTCCCAGAGGATTGGCCCTTGCCAGTCCTTGCGCTTCTCGCGAGTGTTCCCCCCAAAAACTAAAGTGATACATACACGCTAAGATCAGTTTACCTATTTTTCTAAAATATGGGTAATTTTTATTCAAATTTGCGTAAACTTTACGCAAATATGGGTAAATAAAACTCATATTTTGAAAAAGTGCACAACCTCATTTATAGGTAATATTAACCCATATTTGGGTTACAATTACTCATATTTGTGTCCACATTACCCATATTTAAGTTTTGTTAACCTATATTTGAGTATCATTTACGCATATTTGCGGTTGTGCACTTTTTGGAAAAAAAAAGGTAAACTGATCTAAGCGTGTACAGTCCGCTGCAGTTCGACCCACCCTGATGGTATGCACGCTAAGGTCAGTTTACCTATTTTTCTAAAATATGGGTAAATTTTACTCAAATATGCGTAAACTTTACGCAAATATGAGTAAATAAAACTCATATTTTGGAAAAGTGCACATTCGCATTTATGGGTAATATTTACCCATATTTGGGTTACAATTACTCATATTTAGGTACACACTACCCATATTTGAGTCTTGTTTACCTATATTTGAGTATCATTTACGCATATTTGCGGTTGTGCACTTTTTGGAAAAAAGGTAAACTGAGCTTAGCGTGTGGGTTCGAACATGGTAAAAAATATGAAATTATTTCATATTTGGGTTCCGTGTATTTTTTATATGCTTTCTCCGTGCACGAATCAATGATGAGCAAGTGAATCACGTTTGGAAATATTTCAATCTTGACAGATGTCAAATCGGTTATAGGGTGACCATCGGTGTGCCAAAATCAAGTTGGTTTTTTTCTCTTGCACGAGAAAAGGATGGCAAAACGACGACGTGACGTTTGACAAAAGAAACATCATCGCGTTTTTCTTTTCAAATGTGCTGCTGCGAAAAAAATAGAGAGCTCATTTTTCGCGAAAAATACCCATTTTTTGGTAAGTTGTGGCTTATATTTATCGTCGTTGCAAACTTTTCCTACTAGTGAAGTTAATAAAAGTGGAATTCTTGAAAATTGCTTCGTCTAAAGTACGATTTTCTCGTTTCCATTCCAGGGCCAGAACTGACGTGAGCTGTGCTTGAGCAAAAAAAAAAAAAGTGAACAAAAGAAGCAAAAAATCAAGGTGAAGAAGACGGACGGCGACGTACGATTAGAGCGCAATAAATATAAACTAAAATCATTTTTTGAAGGCGATGAGTGTGGACACGTACGATGGGGTGGTCAATTCCCAAACGTTGACGTTCCTGGACACCGAGGAGAACGATCTAATCGGAGCGGATACCCAGGGAACGGACTATGATTTTCGCGACTTTACGATTCCGTCGCAGAGCCAAACGTTGGCCTCGCAGTTCGATCACTTGGGTGCCGGAGCTGCTAGTCAGGTGAGGTTCATTTTGGTGTAAATAGTTGCTATCTGTTGGGAGCGTCCTAACTGGGCTTGTTACCTACTCAACTGAGTACATATTCTGTGTTGACTTCCACGGTTATATCCTGATAGCTGCCTTCTTTACACAGACGCTTACCGTAAAGCGTGTTCAGATGAAAATATCGCTTCATTTAACGATAGTTTCATCAGATTACTACAATGGTGTAGTTGCGAAATTCAACGTTACAAAGGCTTCTGATGGACAAAGCCAGATAGTCATTCAAAATTTAAATAGAAGTAGTCGCAAAAAAGCCCAAAATTTTACCCTATAAATAGCGGTATACTGCCGTGAATCGCATATCAGTCCCATCTTTGCTGGATTTCCTATGCAAATGGGACAAGTATGCGATTCATGGCAGTATAGTTCAAAATTGTGACGTGCTGGTTTAAATATTTATTTATTTATTTATTTCTTCCAACGTCTTCAACAATGAAGTTGTACAGACTGAATTACCTTATATCTAGTTAATACTTAATTCTAAAAAACACAGCATTATAATCGGTATTTACAACATTCAAACAAATTCAATATTACATTCAAAAACCAAATTAAATCAACATATAAGTACAACATCACATGACACAAATCATTCACGGTTTCCAAACGTTTCTCTGCCGATGACGAAACTCTCTAAATTTGATTCCATCAGGCCATGTTGACACGCGCAGGGCAGGATCTTTATATTCCCATTTCAGGACAACTTGAAAAGAAATGTAGTCCAAAAGCCTGCAGTCCGTTCGACTCGATACTAGTTTTACAATTCTTATACAGTCTCCGGTTGATGCGCCTAGACATCGACACACCAACCTTTCGATATCGCTTTCGGTGGTGGCATTGTCGATATTCGATAACAGCAACGAAAAAGAATGATCGTTTGATTCGGCATACAAACACTCATTTAACTCAGGCTGGTCATGGTCAGTAGCATTGGCATTGTCATCAGTTGGTTTACGTTTTATTGAAGCAGGAACAACAGGAATGGAATGATGCACAGACATATTCGGCGAAAACGATTCGTTCGGGATAAAACGCTGTAGGGTGTCCGCGATGAGAGATACTTGAGATTTCAACTCGGCTATCTCGGTGTGAAGAGTTGTATCATTCGGCGTTTCGGATTTATTATAAGACTGCTTCCA
Source organism: Aedes albopictus (assembly GCF_035046485.1). Taxonomy (NCBI): domain Eukaryota; kingdom Metazoa; phylum Arthropoda; class Insecta; order Diptera; family Culicidae; genus Aedes; species Aedes albopictus. The sequence goes on from NC_085138.1 coordinate 116,457,199, forward strand.
TTCAATAAATGCGTGCGAGCAGTCGCCACACATCCACATGAAACCTCGTGATTGCGCCCGAAGATCCTCCTTTCTAACACAAGCACATGATAAATGATAGGCTTTTGCACACGGTCCAGCACACACTAGTCCAAGTTCAGTGTATATGACAACTGAACACTTTTTGCACAGAACCAATTCTTCGCCAATTGTAGAACTTTTCTCAGTCAATCTTGCAGACGGTAGATTGCAGATTGCGAAATTATTTATTGGGAATTAGTCGGAATAGGAGCTACCTCACAAACGGAACGCGATTCCAGCAATTGTTTCGCCACTATACTTGAGAAAATCACGGATATATTCGGCGGGAATGAATTCGGTGACACAACAGCTCAACACGTCAACAGCACTGAACCCGGATTCGGATTCAGCGGCCCAAAATCTGTCTGAAACACATAAGTTTGCTCTTGAGACAGACCAATAGTTAATTTTTGTTTCGCAGTGTAATCAGTTTGATACGCTACTTCTGTTGGAGGTTGTTCATCGCCACTTGGAAGTGAATAACGACTATTAACGTATTTTTGTCTGATGCCACGACAGCAGTATCATCCGCAAAAATAGCGTAGCGTACGTCAGAAGTGAGGGCGTTAGAGAAGAATTGGACTCAGGATTGATTTTTGGGGCACATCAAAGGGCATGTTGTAAGCGCTGGAGTTCGCACCATTCACAGCAACCATGAAAGTTCGATTTGAAAGGAATGATTGCGCAGTCTTCATCAGGTTTTGCTGCAAATTCGAGCGGAAGAGTTTGTATACGACGGTGTCTTGCCACACAGAGTCGTCAGCTTTTTATACGTCGAGAAAAAAAACATACCACCCGATTTGCCCGTTAAAAATCCGTGTTTTACCTTTAGTGTGATGCAAGCAAGTTGGTGCACCGTTGAGTGTAGTTTTTTTTTCGAACCGAACTGCTCCGCTGGAATAACTTCTACCATCTTCAGATGATTACCTTTTACTTGATATCTGGTTTGGTTATGGCACGCGTTGAAGACTTTAGTCAAAATGACCAATCAGTTGCTTAAGACACGTGTTCCAAATTTCATCCTGCCCGGGAGATTTCTATTTTTTAACGTGTGGTCGATTGATTTCACTGGTTTTATTAGGGCAGCGTTAGGAACGGGATAGCTATGAACCATGAACTCCACAGGAGTGAACAAGTTGCTTAATGACGGTTTCCCTGGACGACGAAAGATTCTGTTTCGTGATGCTGCTTAACCCTCTACTTCCTATGGTTGGAATGAGTGTTGGTGGTCGGCCATTGGATTGGGGATGTTTTCCGAGATTATAATCTCCGCAAAATAAACACGAGAACTTAGCGTAATTCAGCGGTAAATTATAATTCTCTAATGAAAAATAGTTGCGGATACAAAAAGAAGGTAAACAAATTTAGAGCTATACATATTTTAACAAGATTCATATTTGTATTGAGTTGTCCAAAAAATGTCTCACGAAACCTAATGCAAGCCTATCCATATACGTGAGAACAAAAGATGTTTACAAAGTTCTTACAGATAGATTAACACGGGAAATCTGAACACAAACCACTACCACACAGGAATTTGGATTGGTCAATACACTGAAGTTTTTTTTTTTTACGACGGTAATGTAACCGCGTAAAAAACCGCGTTATTTTAAAAAACGTAAAAAACCGCGTTATTTCAAAAACCGCGTTTTTTCAAAAAACGTCGTAAAAAAAGTCAAGTCACGTTAGATGTGATCCTGAGTATTTTGCGCGTGTTTTTGAAATAAAACTCGGTTTTTTACGACGGGTTTTGAAATACCGGGGATTTTTTTTGCGACGTTTTTTTTTTTTTTAAATAACCGCGTAAAAAAACTTCAGTGTACATATATGGAAATAGGATAATCAATTTTAGACTTACGTTTAGTTCTTTTAATAAGTTCACCTGTTTTCAATGGTGTCGTTCAGTGTGTGGATTTTTATCGCGAACCACTGAATGGTCCATGCTCAGCAAGTGATACATTCGCGAATGTAACATTTCATGAACCAACATGATCGGGAACGCTCCCCGAAATGCTGTTCATTCTCTTGCCCGGTTCGATACGAGAGCGCAATCAAGAGAGAAGATGCTCGATGACGCTAATGAAAGCGATGCATTCGGTAAGAATATTTTATTGCCATAATTCTTTTTTTATTGTGACTACACAACCTGCAACGTCATGAATACAGTTAAATTAAATAGTATTTCACGTTTTTAAAGCGAAAACGCATTAAATACTGATGAAAATAACGATTATTCACAGTTGCCCCAAGCCAACGATGAGCGATCATCGGTAAGTGTTACACTTAGCGATGCCCGCTCATCGCCGCAGCTTGTTTATATCGGAGTATCCTCTTTGTGTTCCTTCGTGAACCATGCGACTCGACGAGAGAACATACACCGCTTGGTAATTGAAACAGAACCAACAGAAGGGAAGAAAAACTGCCGAGTGGTTCACTGATCACTTTTTCGTCCAAACACTGGTGTCGTTTGTCGAATTCTAATAATTTTATTGTTTTTAGTTTAGAAATAATCCAATTTAGTTCCCTGTCCAAGAGTGATGGGTTTGACGATGGCTTATCAAGCGTCGTCATATAGTGAAAATGTGTTTAAATAATTTCAATTTTAGTCTTTTATAATTATAGATTAGCTAAATTAAATATAGTAACGAAAATTAGTGAAATAGTAAATGGAATAGTATTTGAAAGTAATTAGGTTTTGAATTAAAGCATTTCTTTACAAAATTAAACTAAAATAGAATCTGAATAATCATACCATTGCTTTATTGACTTTAATTTAAACGCTTGATTTGTCATGCCTCCAGCATACGCTTAATCGCTGTCGCATGATCTAACAACAGTTGATTACGCGCAGTGCTGGGGGGACCGACAGGGCTTATTACCAGTCTATACTAACCCTCTAACTACTAACAAGACTGGGAAGCCAACGATCACTCATTGCACTTTTGATAGTAGTATTAGTAGTAGTAGTTAGTAGTAGTAGTAAGAGTAGTAGTAATAGTAATAGTAGCAGCATTTTATTAACAAGTTGATTCGTACTATTCTTTTTCACTTCTTCGAAATTATTTTTATAGCAACTATAAACTCAGGAGTGGATAGCATAACGACATTGATTGCAGCAGGGTCCAACCTTATTATGTAATGCAAGAGTGCATGTGGGATGTCTCTGCATTACTTATATCTTCTAATTAAGACAGGGCAGAGTGATAAGAAAATCGCATTAGTGAATGAACAATTTAGAAACTAAATTTTAGATGTTGAATGCTGTTCACTCAAGAAGTTCACTGGTGCAGGTAGAAAAAAACTTTTGAATCTCTCTATTTCTTAGCATAGTAACAAGAAACTACAGTCGACTCTCCACATGTCGATGTTCTACATCTCGATACCTCTCCCTATCTCGATGATTTGGTCGGTCCCTTCAATCTGCATACATTTTAACTCTCTATATGTCGATCTCTCTTTATCTCGATATCTCCCTATCTCGATGCGATCTAGCTCGTTTTTGTTCTAGATTTACTCTCCGTATGTCGATATGTCCATTTTCACAGGCTGCTAGACCAAGTTTTTTAGGAGCAAAATATTCTGGTTTTTCCTAGTAACCGAAGCTTTTTCAATCTAGTGTGCATTACAAATTGGTTCTACAATTCGATCTCTCCCTATCTCGATGGTCCCTTCAATATCGAGATGTAGAGAGTCAACTGTATATTTAAAACTGAATATAAATTATGCTCTCTATGATGCTCAACAATGTTATAAACAGAATACTAAAATTTCCGGGCCGCCAATTTGTGGAGTTTGGCGGCCCACTGTCTTCTTGTCATTTCAGGTTCATTTTCTACAACGCGTGGCTACAAAGAGTGAACAATACCATCGTCTAGGGGGCATTTTGGAGCTAAATTCGGTGAGTCTGTTCCATTATATTTACGCTGTCATTATTTTAAATTCACCATGGATAGTTGCGGCCTTTTTTTACATGCATATTGTTATGCATCTGTTTGTGCACATTTGTTGTTACCCATCTTTCGTGTATTTACTCAACTAGCACTGTAAAGTTCGTCACTTCGAGTGTCGGCCTAAATTCTTAGTATTCATTTCATTAACTACTATTGTTGTACAGTCCACATATTTGATGTTGCCACGATGGGAGAGCACGTTGAGCACCGGTTTATCCACATCTGCTAGAGCTTTTGGCTGGGGGTGGGTCTGGTTTGCAAGTTTAGCGGGGGCCTACCACAATTTGGGAGTGTGAGGGGGGGGGATCTCTGCATTGAACTCACTACTCATCAATTCCGTGGGGAATCTAGAAGAGACAATTGACGATAAGATTCGAAAAAAGCTTGCAGTTGGGAACTAGACTAAAATAGTGGCCGATAGAAAACAACGCGCTAGACAGCATAATTATTCATTTTTTTAAATATTTACCCATAGGCTTTTCGCCGGTTGGCAGTATAGTATTTAGCTGTGTACGAAGATACGGATTAGTTGGTGTACAGATGACAGGGTTCTCACGGGAAGTGCTTCAAGCGAGGCTTACATAACAACTGACAATAAAGAAACCTATTTTCCTTGACTTTCTACGCAATGGACATCTGACCGAACACACGTGTTTTCGTTAATCTCCTAGGCATTATTAAGACATGACGTATGTGCATGACGGAACAACTAGCAGGACACAGTTCCAGACGTCTCTTTTTAATAACGATATTCAGCATATTTCCAATAAAACTGCACTTCAATAAAGCAAAGACTAAAACTGCTATGATAGAACAGATCAGAATGACTTAATTGACTTATTGACTACATATTGGAGATCTACTTCGAATAACTGACAAATTGACAAGAACCTAACTAAATACATGGACCATACTACAAAAAAAAAACAATTGACAAAAAGAAAAAAGGGAAAACTTTTATTAAAACTATTTTTGTTCAACGCAGGCCAAAACAGTGTCGACTTGGGCCACGATATGCCTACGTACTTCTGTGTGTTGAAACAAAAATAGAGGCTCATAGAAGCAAACGTAGGGAAAGGGTGCGGTGTTAGAACATAAGCACAGTGTGCTACCGCCGTAATCACTATGAAAAAAAAAAAAAAAAAGAAATAATCCAATTTAGTTTACTGTTTAGCTTAGTTGGCATGAATATTTGGTTAGGATAGAAGTAGCACAATAGTATCTTCACAGCAAGTACATAAGTGTTTAACCCTTTATAAGGCAGTGGCAACTATATTGCCACCTTATACACATATTTTTTTCTGTTCGTTTAGAAATGTTTTACAACTTCTGTTTTAACTGATGGGCACATTAGGCCTTTGTGAACACTCGTGATTTTTTTGAGCCATCACAAATATGAATGGGCTTTTTTAGAACAAAATGTCTCTAAAAAAAACTGCCATTTTTGAGTGCATAAAGGTTTATAAGCTCGAATTTCTGCTGTGGTGAGCGAATTGGAAATCGAATGATGAGGAATGAGAGGCCTAAGTTCCTTTTACTTGTGGACAACATTTCAACTTGATTGCTTCATTACTTTTAGAAACTCAGCCTTTTGAAAAAATGTACTATAATGGAACGTCCATAAATTACGTCACGCTTTTAGGGTGAGGGGGGGGGGGGGGGTCAGAAAAGTGTGACGACCCTTACAGAGGTCTCATACAAAAAGTGTGACATAGGGGGGAGGGGGGGGGTTGAAAATAGGCAATTTTTGCGTGACGTAATTTATGGACGTTCCCTAATAAATGGGCATGTACTAAAATTGCCATATCGTCGAAAATAGTTGACCAATCGAGTTCAAATACACACATGTAACTCATGAATATTAGGGCAACAACCTATTAAAAAATCAGCATAATTGATAAACGCATCACAAAATAACATTTCAAACTTTGTTGACAAAAAGTTAAAATTGAGACCATTTTTTTTCATACAAAATCGACCATCGAATTTTTTGAAAATAAAAACGTTTTTGTTCATTACACCACATGTACTTTATATTCCAATGAAGAACAAGTGGATTCCGTGCCTGGTTCTCTCGGCCTTATAAAGGGTTAATAATTAATTTTAAGAGATAACACTGATCAAATACAGTATAGGTTTTGAAATAAATTGTCCTTTATCCTTTTGTAATAACTGCAAATGTGTCTCAAGTTCCTTTCGGCCGGCACGCTAGTATTTCATTGGTATTTCGACTAGTTTTCATTCAATAATGGTGTTAAGTTGAATCAAACTATGTTATTGTCCTTAGCATTAGTGGTAGCAACTATGACCATACGAAATAATCTATGAGATTTAGATTGGGTTAAGTACGGAGTCATTATATGTATCTTGATCTTTATAATTGCAAAAATTTTCCCTGTGCCCGTTCAAATGCATTTTGTTGTGTAAAAAAGCAAGGCTGCGTCATATCTCAGTTCAACCCATAATTATCTTTTCCAAAACTTGATTATAATCCAATTGTGGCAAACTTTGTCTAATATATTTATGCTTTTTTCATAGAAACAAGCACAAGTTTATTATACAAATTTATTATTATACAGTGTATCAAACAATTGTCCGTACAGCAATTTTTTGATCAAAATAATTTTTCATTCAAATGATCATATTTTTTATATACGTCAATCAAATACGCTGAAATTTTAATCAATCAAAAATCATATATTGAAGCTCCATTGGTAAAATTTTGAGCGAGATGGAATAAATTTTCTGAAAGTTATAAAACTTTTAGTAAAACTTATAATATTTTTAAACACATTTTTAAAACATTTATCTCAATATGTACTCGATGAAACTTTTCCCATTTTTTGTGATACAGCTTATACCTAAGGCTTTTATTTGCAGCTACGTTTGAGGTTTTATATTCACTACAAAAAATATGAAAAATCTGTCATTTGGAAATATATCATATTTTGATCAATAAAAGTGCCAAGTGTTTTCAACGTTTTTAAACTCTCTTACGGCCGATTTCTTCACCTCGGCTTAACCGGTAAGCCAGGCTTACCCATACAGTTAAACCTGGCTTAACGCTTAAGCCAGGTTTAACTATATGGGTAAGCCTGGCTTACCGGTTAAGCCGAGGTGAAGAAATCGACCCTTAATGTAATATTTTTATACAAGACCTACTAAACTACATATGAAGAGCATATGTAGTTTAGTATACTAGTTGCATAAAAATATCATAGTCTAATCGTGTTCAAAGGCCAAAAAATGATTTTTGAAAAAAGTGTTGTTTTTGAGTCGATTTTGAACCGTCGGGGTAATATGAGCACCCTATTTTCAATAAAGAATTTATATCGCCTAATGCAATACAAACTTAATATGCTTCGCTTGATGTTGAATCATATAGTATCAGCTTGAAGTGTACAGAAAACAAACTAATTTGAAAGATATTTAAACAAGAGAAGTCTTATGAGATGTTTTTGTTCAGCCCTCGTCGGGGTAATTTGGCCAACAATTTTAAATTTTATTTTTCTAATTTACTATGAGACTAAATTACTTCTTTCTAATGTTTCAATCGCTTCAATATCAGGCCAGTATTGGAGTTCCTAGGTGGATTTTCAAAAATTACTAGATTTTAGGTGATTTTCCAGTGGTGCTCAAATTGTCCCATTGGCCAAATTACCCCGACTACCCCTATAAAACCTCAAAAGTAGCTGCATATGAAAACCTTAGGTATCAGCTGTAAAACACAAAAAAAATGAAAAAGTTTCATCGAGTAAAAACTGAGATATAATGTTTTAAAAATTTTGATTGCCGTTAAAAAAGTTATGAACATTTGAATGAAAAATTATTTTGACCATAAAATTGCTGTAGGGACAATTGTTTAATACACTGTATCATCACTGAAATAGTAGTGTAAAGCTCTTGCCTATTATTATAGTTAGTATAATATAGTATAGTGAGATGTAAACTCAAAATTCAACGTTTTAGACTGTTGTAGCATTAGCAACTTTTCGAAAATTTTTCTAGCGTACCGGAGCTAACAAACCTTACATACATCTGAGGCTTATAAAAAAGTGAAAAAAGACGTTGTTCAAAACCATATGCTGTATTTGATCAGTGGTATATGACCTTTTAAAAAATACATTTACTTTGAAAATCTGAATTACAGATGTGAAGTAAATTCAAGCTGTATGGTGTATCCAAACTTATTGAACACCGTGTTCATCAGTTTTGAAACTACTGTAGTGGTCAATATATCTGAACATTTTGTACAAAACTACTGCTTTTTTTTCAACAATAAATGACATAACACAATAGAGCGGAAATTACATCTTTCGTTTGACAAGACAGTAACACTACTCCTCTCCTCTCTCTCTCTCTCTCCTCTTCTTGGCGTAACGTCCTCACTGGGACAAAGCCTGCTTCTCAGCGTAGTGTTCTATGAGCACTTCCACAGTTATTAACTGAGAGCTTCCTCTGCCAATGACCATTTTGCATGTGTATATCGTGTGGCAGGCACGAAGATACTCTATGCCCAAGGAAGTCAAGGAAATTTCCTTTATGAAAAGATCCTGGACCGACCGGGAATCGAACCCGTCACCCTCAGCATGGTCATGTCGAATACCCGTGCGTTTACCGCCTCGGCTATATGGGCCCTTAACAGTAACACTACCTAAGTTTGGAATCTACGGCAAATAACTGATAAATTGATGAGAGTCTAACTGACTACACAGACCTTACTACACAATTACGCAATTCTTTCATACATTAAACACATAGTAGAGATACACAAGATTGATTTACAACTACGAGATTAACAACGACTATTAAGTAACATAAATACATTTTTTTAGACTTTAGGCATAATCTTGGAAAAATTAAAAAAAACAAGTAAATGAAGTAATTAAAGTATCACAGTAGTTTGTTTAGATGGCTAATATGCCTTCGATCAGCGGATTGACGGACAGTTGGCAGCTAAGCAGGAACTTTCCACCAATACGGTTGACAACAGACAAACTCATCTGTAATGTCGTGAAGCTCGTCAGTGGGATACCAAGGGTTAAGGTTGAAAATCATTTTGAACAACTTATTTTGCTGTATCTGCAAACGCTTTCTGTGGGTCATCGCACAGTTCATCCATTCTGGGCACCCGAGCAGGAGAAAACAGCTGAAGAATAACATACTCAGGTGTGGAAAACCCAATACCTACAACCTGAATGAGTTATTAATTAGCCCTGCATAAGAGGTATAATATCTCAAAAAATAACTGGAGTGTATTCTATGCATAACTAGTGAATAATGAAATCAGGTATTGCAATAACTAAATAATAATCGACGATTTTTCTATACAAATAGCGTGTTTCGTCCAGGGCTAGGACTACGTTGTGTGGAGTATTAGAGGAGGGGGGGGGGGGCTCCAGGCGGCGACGAAGAACAAACGAATTCAAACTATTTATTTGCCATCGAGGCAGACGGCGTGTCTGCTCGATGGGGAAACGAGAAACTTATACCTAGAACATTTCGCTCGGTTGCCTTTTATAGGCAACACACAGAATGTCCCAAATACTGCACGCACTTGGACTACCTCGCATCAGCCAGTGATGACGCCGACAACGGGGCGAGATCGAACATAGCGGTTTTTCCATAACTGAATAATACCTCAAGCAGTACTCAACATCAAACCAATAAATCGTTGAGGTATTTTATCAATACCTGCATAATACCAAAGTAAGTTATTTTCAATACCAGGGTAACCGACCAATACCTTGTCTTGGTATGATACCTGACTTTGGTATGCTGCAGTTATGTGTTAGTTATTCGTTCCTGCTTGGGCAGCCATAGAATATACAGACCTTACTACAAAACAAATTTTCATACTTTCTATCGTAACCGTATCTATGTATGTATCGTAGTAACAGTCCAGGTCAGTTTGCTATAGTGGTTTCTTGGATGACACCCCATCTGTGCACGTCTGGTGAACTGCTTCAAAAAGATTATTTTGTTTCCTAACAAAGGCCTAGTTTAAAGGTTTCAGCATTATTCAGCGAACGGCTAGTAGCCTTTCAAAAAGAAAAAAAAATAGAAAAAATCTCTTTAGGTAAACCTAATTGCTAACTACTTGTTTCAATAGTGGAACTATTGATAAACAATCAAAAAACTATTGAAAAAATCGTTGATTTCGAAAATTTGGTCAGTTTGCAGTTATTTTTGTTCAAGGCGTTTTTCAGAAATGCTTTTTTGGCGTAGAAATAGTCGTTCAAAGTCATGGGAAGGAAAGGGTTAACAGTGAGATGGTTCAGGTCACCAGGCTGAATAAGGACAGGCATAGACACCATTAGAACTTTCACTGAGTTGTTCCTCGGATTCGGTCTAGTTCTCCTCTTGGCTTTCAAATCCTGCAAATGCTTGAGGCGTGCAAGGCATTCTTCAAGTTCAGGGACAAGTTGTCACTGTCAACCTGAATTAATGGGTTTATCCCTTTATCATCGACAGCTCAACGGGTTTGGCCGTCGTTTGGGCGGTTCGGACAAGCTGAAAGTGGCCGGCATAACATCGGCCATCGGTGAGTTGCAGTTCGAGGAGGATGATGCAGATGACCCGGTGGCTCAAAGTCAGGAGTTGCCACCGCATGCTTGCCGCTACTGCGGTATCCATGAGCCGAGCACGGTCGTCATGTGCAACATCTGCAAGAAGTGGTTCTGCAACGGGCGCGGCAGCACTTCGGGCTCGCATATCGTGAACCACCTGGTGAGGGCAAAGCATCGCGAAGTGACGCTGCATGGCGATGGTCCCCTCGGAGAAACGGTGCTCGAGTGTTACTCGTGCGGTGTGCGCAACGTGTTTGTGCTGGGCTTCATTCCGGCCAAGGCGGATTCGGTTGTAGTGCTGCTGTGCAGGTGAGTACCCCAATAATGTTATCCGAAATGTGGTTGCATAGAGCTCAAAAAATATGAAGTCAGTGATGAATGAAAGGCGCAGAGTGTAAAAAGAATGTTATGTGAATTAATATAAGTGATTCCACGCTATTGCCTAGAGTGACCAGTTTACAAACCATTTTTTTGTATCTTCCCGTTAATTTCAGACAACCTTGTGCTGCCCAGAATTCCATCAAGGACATGAACTGGGACCAGGAGCAGTGGAAGCCGTTGATTGCCGATCGGTGTTTCTTGTTCTGGTTGGTTAAGGTTCCCACCGAGCAGGAGCAGCTTCGTGCCAGACAGGTATCGGCTGCCCAGATCAACAAGCTGGAAGAACTATGGAAGGAGAATGTCGATGCAACGTTCCAGGACTTGGAAAAGCCAGGAATCGACAAGGAACCGGCACAAGTTCTGTTCCGGTATGTCGATGGGTACCAGTATCAAAACATTTTCGGACCACTGGTAAAGCTGGAAGCGGATTATGATAAGCGCCTGAAGGAGAGCCAAACGCAGGAAAATATAGAAATGCGTTGGGACACCGGATTGAACCGGAAGACGATTGCTTATTTTACACTAGCTAAAAACGATGGCGATATGAAGTTGATGCATGGTGATGAGCTTCGTTTGCGATATACGGGGGAGTTGCATAAGCCTTGGAGCTGCGTTGGTCATGTCATCAAAGTACCGGATAACTACGGCGAAGATGTCGGTTTGGAGCTGAAGCACAATCACCAGGCTCCGATTGAGTGTACATCCAACTTTGCGGTTGATTTTATCTGGAAGGGTACATCGTTTGATCGAATGCAAATGGCGTTGCGCAAATTCGCTGTGGATGACAATAGCGTCTCCAACTACATCTATTCGAGACTGCTGGGCCACGGTAGACCAGATGGATCCGATGATGTCACGTTCCGGATTAATAATCTTCCGAAGCACTTCAGCGCTCCGAATCTGCCGGATTTGAATCGTTCCCAGGTATACGCGGTAAAGCATGCCCTTCAACGTCCGTTGAGCTTGATCCAAGGACCTCCTGGCACCGGAAAAACGGTCACTTCCGCTACGATTGTGTACCAATTGGTGCGCTTGAATGGCGGTCCGGTTTTGGTGTGTGCCCCAAGCAACACGGCCGTGGACCAATTGACGGAGAAAATCCATCGCACCAGCTTGAAAGTCGTTCGAGTCTGCGCAAAGTCTCGAGAAGCTATCGAATCACCTGTCAGCTTCTTGGCCTTGCACAACCAGATTCGCAATATGGAACAGAATAGTGACTTGAAAAAGTTGCAGCAACTGAAAGATGAGACTGGAGAATTGAGTTCGTCCGATGAAAAACGCTATCGCACTTTGAAGAAACAGGCCGAGCGTGAGCTTCTGGAGGCGGCAGACGTTATCTGCTGTACATGTGTTGGAGCTGGTGATCCTCGACTGCAGCGCATCAAATTTAGTTCCATTCTGATCGATGAATCGATGCAATCTACCGAACCGGAATGTATGGTCCCGGTAGTTCTTGGAGCCAAGCAGCTGATTTTGGTCGGAGATCACTGCCAGCTTGGTCCCGTCGTCATGTGCAAGAAAGCGGCCAAGGCCGGGCTGTCCCAAAGTCTGTTCGAAAGATTGGTTGTGCTGGGAATCCGCCCGTTCCGCTTGGAAGTACAATACCGTATGCATCCGGAGTTGTCACAGTTTCCTTCTAATTTCTTCTACGAAGGTAGTCTACAGAATGGAGTTTGCGCCGACGAACGTAAGCTGAAGGTAGACTTCCCTTGGCCTTCACCGGATACGCCGATGTTCTTCCTGGTGACCCAAGGACAAGAAGAAATTGCAGGATCCGGCACGTCGTATCTGAATCGTACCGAAGCATCGAACGTGGAGAAAATAACGACCCGCTTTTTAAAGGCTGGAGTAAAACCGGATCAGATTGGTATCATAACACCGTACGAGGGACAGCGAGCGTACTTGGTGCAGTATATGCAGTATCAGGGATCTTTACACTCCAAGCTATACCAGGAGATTGAAATTGCTAGCGTAGACGCATTCCAAGGTCGAGAAAAGGATATCATAATCATGTCCTGTGTCCGTTCCAATGAACATCAAGGAATCGGTTTCCTGAATGATCCGAGACGTCTTAATGTGGCTCTGACTCGTGCCAAATATGGGATTATCATCGTAGGAAACCCAAAGGTATTATCCAAGCAGCAATTGTGGAACCATCTTTTGAATTTCTACAAAGACAAGAAAGTGTTGGTAGAAGGATCTTTGAATAATCTAAAGGAGTCGATGATTCAGTTTACGAAACCAAAAAAGATTGTCAACACTTTAAATCCTGGATCGCACTTTATGAACAACGTTATGTACGATGCTAAGGAAGCTGGCTATTTCGAACGCGGCCATGGTTCTGGCTTTTCCAGTAGCACTTTCGGTAATCCAGGTCCAATCGGAAGCATGATGAATGGACCCCGCAATCAACCTCTGGATGTGTTTTCCAGAACTCATGATCCCATCAGTTACATCTCACCGGATCGTGTCCAAGCAGCCATGAATAATATGCCCATTCCGGTTGGAATGTTCATGAATATGCCAAATGTTCAACCCCGCTACTTCCAGCAGCAACAAGCAGTTCAGGCAGCTAAGCAAGCTCGTCGCATCAAACCTGGTGTCATCGGAAGCAAACCCAAACCGCGCCCCATTGGACCACCATCCAATCAGATCAACACTTCTGGAGCGATTGGAACGGGTTCACTGACCCAGGGAATGTCCCAAAACATGTCCCAGCCTGGATTTAGTCTCTCGCAACAACCGGACTTCTCGCAGGATTACATGGCCGAATACCAGTCCCAAGTGGATGGACTGTTGTCGCAGGAGTCCACATTTGGACCCAGCCAATCGGCTGTAGAGCGTTTGGCATTCGACCTACCGCCAAATCAGTTCTCGCAGCCGTATTGATAGAAGGACCAGAGATGAACCAGAATGGCGTATTGTCCGCACAGGGGAATTCTGAAGGAAGCAACAAGAGCAGCAGCAGAAACAGCCAATCAGCAAAATCTACGTCTACGCCAAGTCACCAATTCGCAGTTATACCGAGTAATGAATAAAAAGCAAGCAGCAAGGTAAGAGGTGAGACCTATTACGTACGGAACACACGGCTTTAGGAGGGGGAAGGAAACCTCCCTGGCCATCGTCATCGTCGCCTCCCGTCGTCGTCTTGTCGGATCGGAAGAATCGGGCGAGGAGGAATCTGGAAAACCGAAGAGCGACTCTCATGCAACAAGCAGCAACCACTCACTGGAATAGTTTCCCTGGAACCATCAACAGCAGCAGCAACATCGGCAGCACACAGTGAAACTCAACTCCTGCAACGGAACAACGAAAAATTGAATGCTATCGATGCATTCACAGCGTGCACCGACTGGAATGTGAGTTCCTGATCCCTGTTGGAGAGGGAGGCACCGATGAAAAGCGGCTGAATAGGTTTGGGAGATGTTCCTGCGATGAATGAGTCAAGCTCTTCGAAGAATGTAAAATTCCTATTCTATTGAATCGCGAAACCAACCATCATCATCAGTTCTGTATCCTTGAGTTTCTTCAACAGATTATTTTTTATTCTTTTTCGGTTGTACTTTTCTGTTTGTTCACTGGCAAAGAGCTTTTTAGACGTGTCACCGTTTTTTTCTTGAAAGACAAAGAACAGCCTGTCGTATCCAGTGCAACGAGCAATAGTTTTATTTCGTTTTGGCGAATTGTTATATTTTTATATGACTACTACTACTACAACAATTACAAGAGCTAGTTTGGTGAGCATTTTCTTTTACGCAAACCGAGAGTAACGATTTGAAGTCAACTAATAGATCACTAAATCATAGAAATTGCTTGGAGAAGGAATGTATCTGTTCTTAGAAGCCGAAATTAAAATCATCTGTTTGATCTATTCTATTATTGAAGCAATGTTTATGTTTAGATAGAGTTCAAAAATAAATAGACCGGTTATTATTTACAAATTTACATACAACTGAAAGGATGCAACATATATACTGTCAGGTACTACCTTTTCCAAATAAATAGTTTCGTTCGGCAATCTAGTCGGGACTCATTAATTCGAAATTCCTTCGATTTGGTAAAATCAATTGTTGAGCTGATTACTCAGTGTATAGAACTTGATGACACATGACAGATCCTCGAGCGGAAAATCCTAGAGAAAACTGTTTTGAGCAATCTCGATTTCTGGTTTTATTTGCACAACAACTCACTCGATATGCGAGCTGAGATGTTTTTACTACGTCACTCCATTAAATAATAAGCCTAGTGTGGGGAAAGGTGGACCACGGCGGACTGGTCATGGAGTGGAATAACTACCGATGGCGGAGCCAGGGAATCGATCCGGATATGTATCGACATCACGCGTATATGTGAAACTGAAGCAACGAACGTACAATTTAGCGATGTTTGTTGCGCGAACCTCTACAGTGAACTACCTAATGCCTTTTGTCAAGTCCAACCATAGATGAGGAAATAGATGTCGCACTACCAACACTCATCCTCGACATCTTTTGCGCCAATTGGGGTTTTCAGGGCTTCCCAGATTATTTCATATTAGGAATCTCTGCCCAAAATTGCCAGAGAGTAAAAAATTCGGCTTTTATACTCGTGTTTGGCCAAATTCATTGTCAGCTGCCTCTCTTTTTTCATTCAATTCTCTGTCATGGATATTTTCTTGCACGTCAGAAAATATGCAATTTCTGTGAACAGTCGCACCATCCAACTTAATGAATAAATAAAGCAGATAGTTAGTGTTCCAATTAACTACAATACACAAGTTTTGTGGTGATTGGAAGTAAAATCGGGGGTTCCGGTCTAGCTGTATTTCTTAGTGAAAATTGTCAGTGACAGTCAGTGAATGAACAGTTGAGAAAATTCATTCACCAAAATGAGTTTTATTTTGATCCCTCAGTTTAGAATTATCAAAATTCACATTGAATGTACTCATTGGAAATGAAAATTTCGAACTCTGCGTATTGTATTAAAACCCGATTCGGGGTGGCCCGATTAGAATTAGTTTTCCTAGACAAAATTAAGCTATGAAAACAGAATAAATACGGGTAACAAAAAATTCAATCAGCCAAACAAAACACTGTTACCAGGATTGACTCATGACCAAATCCACTAAATGAAACCGCGTTATTCTGTGATCGTGAATTGTTATTCCTTGGAGGATAACTGGCCACTTTTATGTTTTGTGAGTTTAAATGTGAATCTGTTACGTAGTCTTATTGTGCATCTGAAGTGTTCTGTTTTATTTTTCGCGGCTGAGTGCCACTCGAAAATAAAATAGAGCATTTGTAGGGTTCCATTGTTGTTTGTTCGTAATATGGCACCTAAAGTGGGCCATTTATTGTTCAATCACCGCGCTAATTAATCCATTCCCCGGAAGGGTCTCAGATCGGGCATACCTGGAAACTCTGGAGTGGTCTCCTCTAGGAGTGGCACTAAGCCACCCACTAACGAACAGACTGGCGGGTTACACCGTTAACCTAGGACGCGCGCCTGTTCGATCCTAAAACTGCACCGCGCTCGCACTGTGTACCTACGACGAGCGAGGTTTTTTGGTAGTATTGTACTTTTTACAACAGCGCGCATCCTGGAGGGGTAATAACCGTCCCTGAGTGAAACAGGCTCTAGCTAAGTTTGGAAAATTTTCACGAACTTTGAAAACCCTCAAGAATAGTTAACGGATGATTACAAGGCTAGCAGATAATGACAAAATTAGAGTTTCTTTCCTGGACATTAAAACAAATCACGTAAAATTAATTATTCATCTCATCAATCTATTATACTTTATAAAAAAAATGTTGTTAGTATTGGTACTCTGGCAGATGCTTCATGGATAAAATTGTTCACGGTAAAATATACCTTGTCGAAGGTATGAGGATGTGGTAAGGTAGATATAGGAATAGAGAGATAAAAAGACAGCTTGTAATCTGCAAAAATTAAATCAAAGTAGATAAATCATAAGAATCAACGCAACAGTTTTATCTTCGATACTGAATAGAAAAAAATATAAATAAATACACATAGTTAAGTCAACTTAGTAGCACTGGTATTAGTACACATTAGGGTGGCTCAAGCTTGTAAGGAAAAAATCACATGTCAAAAAGTTCGATGCGCCCCCATCTTATTTCGTTCTATATGACGCCACGATGCTCTGGTCAAATTTTCAGCTCAATCCGTTAACATTTGGGCGGTGCTAAACTTGTTTGAAATTTGTATGGGAGTTTATATGGAAAAACACCGTTTTTTGCATTTTTCTTGTGAGGGGCACTATGTTTTCTTAAATCACGTAATCGGTTCAATAGAAATGTAGCCTAGGATACACAGAAAAACTTTGTCGAGGACCGCAAGGTGATCAAACAGTTGTTAAAAAAGCTATACCTTAGACAATACATGCCCATTCAATGAGATTTTATTGCTATTATTATTCCTTTACATGTTAAAGGTTAAGCACCACCACATGGTCTACAGGTAATATCTTTTCTCAGAAGCTTCGAATGACTTTGCGGTCTTCGACAAAGTTTTTTAGCACATGTAAGGCTATAGTTCTATATAAACGGTTATGTAATTTAAGGAAAAATAGTGCACCTCACGAGAAAAATGCAAAAAACGATGTTTTCCCATATAAACTTTCATACAAACTTCAAATGAGTTTAGCACCGCCCAAATGTTAACGGATTGAGCTGAAAAATTGACCAGAGCATCGTGGCATCACATGGAACGAAATAAGAAGGGGGCCCATCAAACTTTTTGACATGTGGTATTTTGAGCCACGCTAGTACACATCAATATCATGACAATCAACATGAAAAAGGCTCTACGACTACGCTATACGTTGAGAAGCTGGCTGCATTACCCTATAAAGAATGCATTTGTAGGTACACGATTACTTATATATAAATAATTCGTAAACTTTTGCTGCTTTTGCTGTTCAGCAAACCGCGCGATATATTGGCAAATGTATTGATTAAGTAGCTGTGTATGCGTTTCTTGTACTAGCAGAGTCATAACCTTAAGTATATACAGCAGCAGGTCTTTAGGTTTCGTTAAAATATAATACTCGATCAGAGGCAGCAGAACACAAACTCTTAGCCTATGAACATGTACTTCTGTCAGGAAATTTTTCTATCGTGCGTTTTACGGTGCGTATTGCGATTGGCCAGACTACTGAATCTGCGGTTGCAGACGTCGCAGGCAAAGTTTTTCTCTCCGGTGTGCACATAGGTGTGATTTTTCAGCTGGAAGTTGGTGGCAAATGCTGAATGGAAAGCAAATGTTGTCATTAATCACAAGTAAATGGTGCTTGCGTTAGATTTGACTAACCTTTTTCACAAAGTGTACAAGCGAACGGCTTTTCTCCGGTATGCGAACGCATGTGGACCGTCAGATGGACGTGCAGCATGAAGCTCTTGCCACACATCTGGCACGTGTATGGCTTTTCTTTCGTGTGTGTTCGCATGTGAATCTTGAGATCTCCATTGCTGGCGAAAGCTTTTCCGCAAACCGTGCAGGTGTAGTTCTTCGCTTTCTTTTCACCCGTATGTTGACGCATATGGCTCTACAGAATCAATTTGAGTATTTTATTTAAATTAAATTTTCAACAATTGAATTCAACCATCGAAATCTTTTTGATGTTATTGAAATACATTACGTAAAACATAATGCGAAATTTGGATTATAAAATACGACGGTTGTACGCGATTCACTCGGTATGGATTACCGAATGAAGGCTGAAACGCGTAAGGTTGAAATTGCTGAAGGCTGAAAAGAGTAAATCGACTAGTTTTCAAACGACGTCAAAACGAAGTCGTTTCCAATACCAGTATCAAAATATACAGGGGATAGACAAAATGATCGGGACAGGCAAAATTTTCCCATCTCAAAAAAATTTCAAATAGCTGTAACTTTTCGATAAGTGCATCAAATATTCTCAAATTTTCACTGTAAGTTGATCAACTATTTGTGTATCAGTGAACAAAATTCGGAAAAGGTCGAACGATTCTGGACGAAGTTATAAAGATTCTAAAAAAAGGTAAAATTATCCGATAGCCAACTTTGAGCTGCTATATCTCCGGATTTAATGAACCGAATGTAATGAAATTTTGACCATTTATGACTTATATAATGAGCTTCGGAAAACTTTTGACATAACTTAAAATTCTTAACACGGAAGAAAATTATAACAATTTGATTATTTTTCTTATAAAACATCAAATTTTCTTAAATTTCAACATCGTTTAAAAATTCAAGATGCTAATTATAGTTCATTTAAATTCCCTCTGATTCTCTTGAATACAGATATGTTTTGAAAAAAAGTAACAACATAGGCGGCAATTCATTGAAAAAGTAATGGGATGCATATTAAAAATAGACCAATTTACTAAAAAATCATAAAATTAATGAAATCGCTATAACTTTTTCTCTCGTTAATAACTTCAAGTTGTTTCAAACGTTTTTCAGAGCTCATTATATGAGTCATAAATGGACAAAATTTCATTGCATTCGGTTCATTGAATCCGGAGATATAACAGCTCAAAGTTGGCTATCGGATAATTCTACCTTTTTCTAAAATGCTTATAACTTCGTGCAGAATAGCCCGATCTTTTCCAAATTTTGTCCACTAATACACAACTAGTTGATCAACTTACAGTGAAAATTTTAGAATATTTGATGCACTAATCGAAAAGTTACAGCTAATTGAACATTTTTTGAAAAGTGGAAATTTTGCCTGTCCCGATCATTTTGTCTATCCCCTGTATGCTACGCTAGTTGATGGGCTTTGTATTCAACCTTACATACATTTATACCTTTTCAGCTTCAGCCTTATAGGTGTGTTCAGATATGTCCGAAAAGATTTCGATGACTAACATTACCCACACAATAACAGACAACTTACACTCAATTCACCCTGACTGGGATATGCCTTCTCGCAGAGCGAACACTGGAACGGCCTCTCGCCCGTGTGTATCCGGATGTGTATTATGAGATTACCATTCTGGTTGAACCGCTTGTGACAGTACGGACACTCGAACGGCCTTTCGTTCGTGTGCGTTCTGGTGTGCGCCTTCAACTGCCACGACAGGGTGAACCCTTTGCCGCAGACCGAGCAAACGTGCGACTTTTCTCCGGTGTGAATCTTACTGTGAGTGTTAAGCAAACTTTTCGTTTTGAA
The DNA here is from genome assembly GCF_035046485.1 of Aedes albopictus. Taxonomy (NCBI): domain Eukaryota; kingdom Metazoa; phylum Arthropoda; class Insecta; order Diptera; family Culicidae; genus Aedes; species Aedes albopictus. Next base: position 116,477,319 of record NC_085138.1, read on the forward strand.
ACGCTTCCCGCAAGTGTCACAGACGAAGGGGCGTTCCTCGCCGTGGGTGCGCATGTGGAGATTCAAGAGGTTCTTCTCGTAGAACCGTGAATTGCAAACCTCGCACACGTGTGCTTTCTCGCCGGTGTGGCGGAGCATGTGGTTCCTCAGCAGCGACTGTTCGGCAAATCGTCGAGAGCAGTACTCGCACTCGTAACGCTTCTGGAATACAACAAAATAGAGTGGGTTAACCTGGTCATCTGTGTAAATATAATTTTTCGGTCCTTTTTATTTATTTATTGTCGTCAATCAATTCGTAGACCGTTTCAATTCTGAATACCTGTTCTCGTAGACCAGATCTTCACGGTACAACAAATCCACCTGAAATGCCATGAACACCAAGTTCCAATGCAACAACCTTTCATCGATGTTAAGAATTCAACCAAAAACTATATTAAAATAAGACATATTTTCTAAAATATTATATGCCTCAGTCAACCAATGAAATACTGCTAGCAGTGAATTCGATCCGTACAATATTGTTCGATGAAAATCCATACTCACCTCGGAATGTTTCTTCATGTGCCGCCTATACTGCCGATTATCTTCGAATTCCATATCACAGATCTTACAGTGCCGTCCGGTACCATCGTCGTTGCACATTTCGTCGCTGCCATCCTCCTGCCACTCCTCCTGAAGCAAATCTTCATCGACCTGAATTCTTTCTTCGTCGTTTATCAAACAGTCGAAATTTTCCTGTTCCAAACGATCCTGCAAGGGATCGTTGTTGGTCGGAGCTACCGAGGACGCCAGTTGCTTCTCCATAGTTTGGATGTACTCCTCCGTCAAGGCGTCCTTCAGATAGTCAACGTGTATCATCTCGTCGTCATCATTGTCGTCTAGCTCTTGATCTTTTGTCATATCGGCGCAGCTATTTCCGATGAACTCCGATAGTTCTTGTTTTAGATTTTCTATTATAGCGATTTCTTCCTGCAATCGTTCTTCTGGTTGAAGATCTACCAGAGGAGGCGTGGGAGCCGGTTCGTTCAAAAGTTCGCTTGGATTGACAAGCGTCAAAGGGGCGTCTTCTTCATTTTGAATCCCACCAGTCACTGCGGTTTCCGTCACCAGCATTTCGGTTGGAGTGGCAAACGCTACTTCCAGATTATCTTTCGGAATTGTTATCTTGATGTCTTCTGGTTCACCAACTTCCTCAAAGTTCGCCAACTGAACTGCACCGTTAAGTTCCATTATGGGAATACTGACCGGCTCCGAAGGAGCAGCATTAGCCACACTTCCGCCATTCATCAACTGGAACCTCAATTCCTCAATCGGAACTACCACAGCGGAAGTTTCCGTGTTGCCATTCGCATCAGTCAGCACGACATTCAACACCTCATACTTCGTTTGACTATCCTGCTCGATTATGACCGATTTGTCAATCAGGTTACGGATTGCCACATCCGACCGCTCACACATCTGTCTGAAGCTTACGATTCTCTCCACCTCCTGCAGACATTCCAAACAAATATGACACGGCAGTCCATCCGATTCCTCAATCGTGATGTTCACGCAAGCCATCAAAGTTTCGTCCAGGCAAAACTGAAACAAATCCTTGAGTTGTTCCTTTTCCTTCTCGGTCAGGCATGTCCGGCATACCCGATCGAGGTAAATGATTTTTGGACTTCCCGTGCCCGATGTTCCTACCGATGATGATGAGGTTGATGGTTGTTGTACTTGAAGGGTCACAGTAGTTGGTGCCGATTGCGGCAGCTCCACCGTAGTTGCGGAACCATCACCAAGTGGAACAGCTGCAATAGTTGCAGTCGTCGTCGACAGCTCGCTGTTGATGTTGAGCCCGTGGGTGTGTAGGAAATGGCCATTCATTGTGCTTGGTCACTACGCGCACTTTCTTCCGAACGCACCGCGAAACGGAAACGTTTTCTACATTTTTCTGCCGAAAAATACTGAAAAAATACTCGTTTTTGTGATAAATTTTAAGAATAAATCTACAAACAAAAACAGTTTCCACTTTTCGCTGACAAGTTGTCAACGTTGTTGATTTTCGTGATCATTAATCATCATACGACGCGTGTTTCGCTTCCTCTTCGCTCTGGCAATCATTAAATGGACACGGAAAAATGTTGCACTTGGGTTGTGCAGACTGAATCCACTCTAAGGGCAGATCGGTGAAGTACTAGATTTGTAGTAATGAGCTGAATTTTAGTGGTATATGGTGGTAGTATGGTGAGAAGGTCAATTCTCCGTTTCTGCAGAGAAATGGTACAAAAAGCGTGGGTACAGTAGACGTTCGATAACTGCAACATGTTTACGTTTCACTTAGCGAACGAAAATTCGATAACTGCAACGCCTGACAGTGTCAACAAGCCGTCAATTGACGTAAAATGAACGAAAAATTCATTCGACTGTTCATCAGGGCTAACATGGCGCACCATTTTGACGTTTGGCGGTGCGATAACTGCAAATTTGTTGCATTTACCGGACTTGCAGTTAGAAAGCATTGCAGTTAAACCGTTTGCACCGACCGAACGTCTACTGTATTATGATTCCTTGCCTGATTTGATGCTGTTTGAGCAAAACTTTGTTGGAGACTAGTCCACCATGGCCACGCAGGCCATAGCGAGGCTAGCTCCGTCGATGCCTGTTTCTAAATTACAATGAAAAATAAAACGCTAGACATCTTCCATCAAACTAGACGGCTGCCGACTGATACCTCAATCAGCAACCGCTACACTCTTTATTCATTCCAGGTATATACAATTTGACTATCTTCTTTAACAACAACATACCTACGCCAACAAATCTACCTCGCTCCAACACTCCAAACTCGTACCTGAAGGTTCGACGCTATCCGAGCGTTCAACGCTACCTAACTTCCAACACTCCTCCTTAGCGTCGCAACCTTCCAAACACGATCACCTCCTCCTGGCTCGAAGCTCCTCCTCACTCCAATGCTTGGCAAGTGGCCCAACTCCGACGCTTGCACCAGCTCTGCTCCAGTTTCGAGCTCCGACCAGGTCCATCTCCGAGCTCCACCTTCATGTTGTCCTCCGGATCACTCCTCCTGTCGCCAACCTCTTCGTCCAGGTGCGACCACCGAGCTGCATCCGATCCAACAATCCTCGAGCTCCGTCCGGTGACCAGCCAGCAGTCATCCAGTTGACCCGTATCGCCAACATTCCCATGGATCCTGTCCTCCGTTGCAGCCAATCCATCCGCCCAAGGATCCCGTGCGGCGACTCCGCGACTTATGCGGCCGATCCTTCTCCCGGTCGATACGTGCTGTGGAACACGCTCCTGGGCCCATAACCTGTTGGAGACTAGTCCACCATGGCCACGCAGGCCATAGCGAGGCTAGCTCCGTCGATGCCTGTTTCTAAATTACAATGAAAAATAAAACGCTAGACATCTTCCATCAAACTAGACGGCTGCCGACTGATACCTCAATCAGCAACCGCTACACTCTTTATTCATTCCAGGTATATACAATTTGACTATCTTCTTTAACAACAACATACCTACGCCAACAAATCTACCTCGCTCCAACACTCCAAACTCGTACCTGAAGGTTCGACGCTATCCGAGCGTTCAACGCTACCTAACTTCCAACAAACTTTGGGCAACAGTGTTGTTGTTTTTCCCATTTCTTGCAACATAAACAACATAGTTATCCAAAGTTTTGCTCAAACAGCATCAAATTAGGCAAGGAATCATAATACCCACGCTTTTTGTATCATTTCATTGCAGAAACAGAGAACTGACCTTCTCACCATACTAAAATTCAGCTCATTACTACAAATCTAGTACTACATCGAACGTAACCCATTCCAGCGCACATTCGAACCCTCGTTCGAACCTTTAGCAAATGGGCCTCTACACCCACAGTTTCAGCACGTTTGGGTCAAATAATTTTACGAATACCCCAGTGACTTTTTCTGCTGGTGGCTGAATTCTGGGTGTTGACATAAGGATTCTCTCGGGAATCTGGAATTTTGAAAACTACCCAGGAACTGCTATTGGATGAAATGGAATTTTATTAAACTTACTTGGCGTGCGTAAAATTTCGAACAGTGTAAACACGTTTGACAGTGGAAAGCTAGAAAAGCGTCGCCTCCTTATAGTTCACTCAGCGAAAAAAACTAGCGAAATTCATCGAAATACCTTATGAAAATTTGCTATAACTAATTCTTATGGATGGCATAAGAATACCTTATGAAAATTGATCGTGCTTGCTATGAAAAATTTCATAAGATAGACTTATGAAAAGAACAAAAAAATCTTAAAATGAAGCAGACTGCACTGCAAAATATTTTTGCTGGTAATCACCCTGATAAAAAATATCATAAAAATACGATAAATTTTATTGTTACAACACCATTTTTTTCGAAAAATATTCACCATTAAACGTATTGTAATTTACACAGCACACTCACCATCACCCCTATTGTTCTATACCATTCGGCGAATGGTAAATGGCACTTTTACAATAAAAAATGGTGGTCGTTATGTATCTTAACCATAAAATTTTGAGAAAATTTTCATACACTTTTTCGCGAAAAACAATAGAATGTATTGTGTTTTTTTTTGAGACATTTTTAGGGCAATTTTCAAAAGAAATCAATATATCTTAATGTTTTTTCATTGTTCTTACAATACAAATACAATTAATTGTATGGCGTCAAATGAATCGTTGTTACAAATAAAAATACTATAATATTTGCTGTTATTTGTAAGCTGTTTTCGCTTTTGAAAATCCATAGAATATATATTTCCCGCTAACATTTATATCCAGCATTTACGAGCACTTACGGCCGCCAGAATGATATGCACATTTTATGATAGGAATCAAACACTCTGATGTCTGTCTGGTATGTATTGCTTGGCAGCTGTTGATAAGAACTATCTTCAATCTTTTCAAATAACTGCCAAATATCACAAGTCAGACCTCAGGTCGTATGATCCATACCATAAATCGTTCAAAATTCATGTGGCCATTAGTATCTGTAAATGCTAGAGAAAAATGTTACCGAGAAATATGAATTCTTTGGTTTTTCAAAGGCGAAATCTGTTTACATAACAACAAATATTATTGCATGTTTATTTTAACATCGGTTCAATTGACCCCATTAAAAAATTGTATTTGTATTGTTATCAATGGTAGTTTACTCCCAACTAATAATCGCCAGCCGCAAACAAGCATGCATGCTGAATTGTTGCTTTATAATAGTAATTTTAGCTGAACTAAAATTATGCTGTACACTCAACTAACAATCACTCATTTAACAGACACCATTACGACAAATTTATTCAGCATAATGTTGAATAACATTTGAATTATTTTCACGTACAACCTTTGTTCGGGTTTTGTTCACACAAATTTGGAGAAGTTATAAAGCATCATGTTGTGCACCAACTTATTTTTTTGTTGTTCAAAGCGTTTTACAAATGCACAGGAAAGTTGTTATTCAGCTTTGGCAAAAATGATAGAAAATAAATAAATTGCAAAAATGTTAAACTCTCACGAAAGTAATTATTTGCTGTCATGTTGAGAACACCTATTATGAAATAAGAATTACATATAAAATTACCTAAATCCGGATTAGAACTCGAGACCTGTCGATTGCCAGCCGCATGCCTTCCTATCTGCGCCATCCTAGAGATGGTGAGATGCAGCACCCAAAGCAAAACATACCCGCATAGTTGTGAACAAAACGCGTACTGTCCCACATATTGTCCACAACCACTTGCCACTATTCCCCAACAATATGACATAATACCCACCATCACTTCAAATCATAGTGTTAGCATATTGTAGTATACCACATGATAAATTGTAATGGGCTATTTCACAATATGACGAATAGGCTGTTAAGTTAGGTTACAATAAAAAATCGACGATTTTCTCGAACAAAATTTTCGCAATATGATAAGCCAAGTTGTTATCATATTGTTCATTTTTTGCAACGATAATTGCAAGACATGTTGTTGTTAAGTTATTGAACTATATGTGGCAGAAAATTTCAACATCAAATGAAAATGTTCATTTATAGTGCTGTATGCTTAAATCAACAGCACACTGTATTGTTAGTGTATTTTTACCTTAAAAATAACCATGCAGCTCAACCTGTAATGCATGTATATATACTGTGTATACAAAGCAAGCATTACTCTAAATCAGCTAAGAAAGTTGAATTTAAGATTTATAACTTGGATGTGATTCGATTTTTCTTTTCTATTTTGAATCATCTGATGAAATTTTTGGTGCATATGTTAAGGTTTGCTTTGTATACGCAGTATAATCATGCATTACAGCTTAATTGCCTTGATAACAAAAATGCATGAACTATTTATCTGAGTAGTGTAATTTGTATTAAACTTGTATAATTTAAACATATGTAACATTTTTTGCAATCGATTATTCATTTCTCAAGTCTTGTGCGCACTTTGTGCCATTTGCTTTAAAGAAGATTCAAATATTACGTCCATCATTTTTTTGGGATTTCTAGACCCCCCGTCCCCCCTCTGTCACGCTATTTTCATGCGCGTAACTACAGCGCATTCGGCCCCTCAGCTCCAATGTCTTGCTCGCTTGCCATGTACTACAGCCAGCGTGCCTGACATTGGAGCTGAGGGGCCAAATGCGCTGTAGCTACGCGCCTGGCTATTTTCCTATACCTAATACACGTACTGTCACTTTTCTAGAACCAAATGTTGGACGTAATTTTTGAACGTACCCTTATGGACTTTCTTCATGGCCAGGCGTGACGTGGTTTAGTTCACCGGCTGCTGGGTTTCCGTCGAATGATGCTCTTCTCGGGATCGGCGTTCTTCGTGGGGACCCACTGCATCCGGGCGTTCACTCCGGACGCGTACTCTATGCTCGTACTGGCGTCCGATGATTTGGTTGGTTCCTGCGATGGCTCAGTGATATGTTCTCACTTGATGCGTTGGTGTAGGTGGGTTTGCTGCTGGTTGTTGTTTGTTCGAGGCAAGGGGTAGCCGGGCTGGATTGCGTCCAACCGGTCCAACCCGTGGGGCCGCAGCGGTTGTAGCTTGGCAGTGCTGTTTCGAGCATCGTGGGCTGATGGTGGTGGGGTTGCAGCTGTGAGCCGTCGTCGTGGTCGTGGCCGTGGTGGGCGGACCGGGGCGGCCGCCTGCAGTTGGCCGATGGTGTTGACCTCCATAGTCGATTCGACGGTCGATTCAGTGGAGGGATTCGACAGCTGGTCCAGATTCCATAGGTTGTTTGACTCCGGGTTGACGGTGGTGACGTTGGGTTGCTGGTCGGCTACCACATCGGCGGGACGCGGGTCATCGTTGTCAATAGTCCGAATACTGAGTTTCCCACAACCTACAAAACAAAATTGGAATGGAAATTACATTTAAGTATTTTTTGTATGATAAAAAAAACTTACCTTTGTTATTCCGTCAAGATTGGCAGCCGAATGATTTGTTGTTTTTGTTTCTTGGTGTCTCCGTCCAGTGCAGCTGAGTGCGGGGCTCCTGTCCTGGCTGTTTTCCGATTTCTGCGGGTTCCGTCACTGGCTCCGAGGGCTGCTTTTTCGTTGCATTGATCCTGCCAATGTCGTCGATGCGGACTTCTCGCTCTCGTTTTTTTCTGGATCAGTCACCTACAGGAAACGAAAAATTGGGAAATATTGGATTAGATGCCTTTACCGATGAAATTCATGGATTGTATAAAAGTTTACCTTCAATAATACGACTCGTTTTGTTGTTTTCCTCCGGATGAGGCGGATTTTCCGTCGGGATTTGCACGGTTTGCGGATGCCGTTGTGAGGTTCGTCTCGAATTGTTTGGTCGACGTTAGGCACGCGCACGGCGATGAGGTTAGCGAAAGATGCGTAACATTTGGAAAGGGACTTTTCTCACAAATACAAAGGCACGCAACTATTTGTCAGAAGGTTTCAAAAATGTTATATAGAGTGAAATGTGCAAGTATGAGTGTGCTTGTGAGACATGGAATCGACCATTTGATATAGTGTGATCTCACAGTCTACCAGTTCTAATTCGTATATAATTGAACATAGCCTGGACTCCATAACATACTGTTACCTATTGATATGCATTGAGCAAACTGTTATTTACAGTCATGAGCTTTGGATTTCATACTGTTCAACAAAGAATCAACTCTTTGAGATGAAGTAACCACAACCGTTAGTGCAAATTTACTGTTTGGATTCTATACCAAATTGTGTTTTTCTATGCGGGTAATCTTCCCATGACTCAAAAATGATCACTCCTGAACTTGTGTTCAGCAGTGGTGAATTAGCACAGCACGTGGTAATCAACTGAACAACGCCTTATACTCAACAGCTGTTCAGCCCAAAACACGTGTTTTCCATTCTGATTCCGCTGTCAGTATTTTTATCGCACGGTGAGAAAACTTGTATCGAATGCGGCCAAAAAGTGTTGGTCCTTATTAAAGATATTGTTTCCAGACGTACTAATTGCGATATGAATATGTTTTTATTTTTATTATTAAATATCGATCTTTAAAAATGTATGACAATATGTGGTGCGGTATGGTCTTGGACATGGTGCATTCACAGCATCTGTTCAGGTAATCTACTCATCCTCAGTCGAAGATCCGTTAAGCATTTTTTATTTATGCTTTTGTCATGGAATCTTGATGTTGTGTTCAATATATAGTGCATAAGGATGTTTAGGGATACTTGAAATGTGTCGACTTCTGAATGCTGTTTGGTTGTCTAGGTGACTGTGGGAACAATATTCAGTAAACAGACAGCACTGAAATGTCAAATGCATCGATCCAAGCGTCTCGTACAATCGAACTGCTGCGGAAGATAAAACATATAATAATCAAGGTACAGGGCCCATATAGCCGAGGCGGTAAACGCACGGGTATTCAGCATGACCATGCTGAGGGTGACGGGTTCGATTCCCGGTCGGTCCAGGATCTTTTCGTAAAGGAAATTTCCTTGACTTCCTTGGGCATAGAGTATCTTCGTGCCTGCCACACGATATACACATGCAAAATGGTCATTGGCAGAGGAACCCGTATAAAAATGAACCATTGGATCAATTGTAAAAACCATGGGAAAACAAAGAATTCTTATGTTAACAATGATTTCTATGGTATCTGTATTGTAGAGCATGTTTCAAAATTTCATTTGTTGAAGCGATTACAATAGGCTAACATCAGATTTCACTGTTACAGGGTTTTCTATAAGCTTACAGTAGAATAACATAAGATTTCATTGTTACAGTGTTTTCAATGGGCATACAGTAGATTTACATTAGATTCCATTGTTATCATTCAGATTCACACCGAACTTCATGACTCCGGATGAGTGCCATGGGATTTGACCGATTTTGCGTAACCTTCATACACGTTTGTGTTGATTTTTTTTGCGTGTTTGTTGTGATCGCGAAACAAAACGTAAAATCTTAGACAGTGCCCAGTTCGGTTCGGGACGTTTCAGTTAAATTGCGTCGGAATTTGTGACGGTGGATCGTTGCGAATACGCACTGCGTCCCCAGGTAAGTTTCGGAGCACAAATCAGTATGTGAAAATCGGGTCCTCCGGATCAGTGCGACAGCACGTAATAAAACTTCCTATCCTTTACGTCCTCACACTCTAGACTCTGGATTTCTTCGAGCGGGACCACTGCACCATGCAGAGCAACAACAGAGCCTTCCGCACCAGCAGCCCCATAACTGATGGACATTGGAGCCGCTAGCAGTTCACCGTCAAAGTAAAGGCAACCCAAAATCCACGCCTTACTAGGCTGAAACAGGAAATTTAGTTGCAAATTTGATGCCGTGATTTAGTAAGTAGGTTTTGTTTGCACTTACGGGAAGTTTATAGTTGGCATGGCAGGGCTGGTAGCGATCACACTTTCACAGGCAAGTTCGCAGGGTTGGTTCGACCTTTTTTATTATTGTCGTCGCGGTTGAAACCCGAAGTTTCCCCACACCCGACAGTCGAATTTTCTCAAAATCCATACGCGAAACCTAACGTTGGACGTAGTGCGCTGGACAGCGGACCCGGCCCTCTATCCAGCGCACTGTGCCCGACGTACCTGCGACACACGGTTCAGGAGAAAAATTCCGATTTTCAACTGCACGGATAATATATAATGAAATCATCTAAAAGAGTTTTTAACCCACTTTTTAGATATTTTTTTCGTTTTCTAAACTAACTTTTGAAAAGGGCTCATTTCATTTTTCCTTGAAAGTCTCTATAATAAAGATAAATCGATCATTTCATTTTTCCATAATTAAAAAAAGAAACATAATATTATTACTGAATTGAAACAATCTTTTGCATTTGGTCGCTTTGGAAGGTTTTTTAATGTAGGATGAATGGAACGCGTTTCATTAAATTTATTACTGAATTAGAACAATCTTTGGCATATGGACGTTATGAAAGGTCTTCTTATAGGTGAATTCGGATGACCCCCAATTGTAGAGGCGCTAAAAAAGATAAGGTGAAAATCGTTTGTTTACATCAAAAATTCAATTTTTCGTTTTCAAAATTAACTCATATTTTGCCTTGGTGGTTGCTATTTTCCATTGGTAATGGCTTCTATTATCATCAATCTCGATGCCCACGGCGACAGACACCGGATTGACCAGCTAACAAAAAATCCGGAAGATTGCCCGCCGGAGGCATAGCAAGAGCTCCTCAAATTAATCACATAAGTTGTTCGTAAGTACCTACCGGAACTAAGCGCATCTGAAAGAGAATTAGATTTTCTTTTCAAAAAGTGCTCGTTTGTTTCTCTACGATGCGGAATTCGATATGAAAAAGTGAAAAAAGGGCAGTTTGCCTATGCTGCGCAATGGCAAATTTTAGTGGAGCCCCTCTTTTCATAGGTTTCTCATTCCTGCCACCAGATGCGGAGGGATCGTTAGCTTCCGTTGGAGTTGCCTATATACGTTCGCTCTTTAAGACTGGAACACATATCATAAGTTTAACTCAATCGGTGCAGATTTATGCTATGGGCTCCAGGCTTTAGTCTCACGGGTGTCTTCATTGCCAGGACAATGGTCAAGCGCGCTGTAATGTTACTTTTGTACCTCATCACCCACTAAATGCAACTACATTAGTGGACTAATAACACTTAGCGCGCTTAGGCACGGTTCCATCATGCCGCTTATAGTGTTGCCACATATAGTGTTTAGTTTGCTAAACCCAGTTAACTGGCTGGTGGGGCATGGGAGCCTAAGCTTCGACCATTAATGCAATTAGACGTTACTTCAGACATGAGTGATTCGAATATTTGAAGAACTATTCAAACTATGTAGAAGCTTGTGTATAGTCAACATTTAACGAACTTAATCTATGCAATATTTTGCATTTTACGGCTTCGAACGAAGTTCAAGTATAGGTTCAAGTTGTAGTATATCGAGTTTTTTTAGTGCTTTAATAATGGTTAAGCACGCTGTAATGTTACTTTTGTACCTCATCACCCACTAAATGCAACTACATTAGTGGTCTAATAACACTTAGCGCGCTTAGGCACGGTTCCATCATGCCGCTTATAGTGTTGCCACATATAATGCTTGGTCTGCTAAACCCAGTTATCTGGCCAGTGGGGCATGGGAGCTTAAGCTTCAATCATTAATGCAATTAAACATTACTCGATTTACGACATGATTGATCCAAATATTAGATAATTGTTCGATCTGTCTTCTTAAAATGTAGCTCTTAATGTAGCATAAAATATACAAGCTTCTAGTCCAAATGCATAAAGGTAGTTTAGATTCATGCACTGTTTTTCAGATTTTTTTCAAGCAATCAGTAACAAAAAAATCAGAAATATATCAAACCATTCCAAAGTGTTCATTTTCGTTTGTAAAATAAAACTAATCCAAAACATTAGAATTTTCTGTTTCACAATAGAAAACAATTCCTTGACAATTCCCAAACCATTGGATAGGGCAAAACAGTATGTTCCGTAATCACAATGGAAAGCAAGGTCACTATTCAAAGCAAAGAATAATATGAAAACATAAAAATCTTCTGTATCACAATAGAAAACAATTGCCAAACCATTGAATCTAAGGTGGAACCAGTAATAAAATTACTACTCAAAACAATACGTTTACCGTGCAACTCACTATTTGAAACAATTCGAAAACATAAGAATCTTCTGTATCACAATAGAAAACGATACCCAAACCATTGAATTCAATGTAAACACAGTACAAACAGTATGTTCTGTTTCACAATAGAAAACAATTCAAAAACAATTGAATCAAATGTTTAACCATAAATAAAATCACTACCCAAAACAATACGTTTACTGAGCATTTAATTGTTTGAAACAATTCGAAAACATAAGAATCTTATGTTTCACAATAGAAAACTATCCCCAAACCATTGAATCTAATGTAAAATCACAGTTCAAAACAGACAGTTCTCGGCATATTTAACAGTTCAAAACAATACAAATACATAAAGATCTACGGTATATTTGATTCCCTGTATATGTATTAACTACATTTGATTTACATTAGAATCTTCTGTTTTGCGAAAAAACTTGTATGGAAAAAAGTCCTTTTTTGTATTGTTACGATACTTAACAACCTATACAATTCAATGTGAAATGCTCATTCACATTTGATTCTATTGTTAGAAACATTTGATTCTATTGTTTTTCTATTGTAATTTTAACATTGAATTCTATTGTGAGAGCATGGTTTTCAATGGTACTGTTACATTAGAGTCCTATGTTTTTATATTGTATTTTTTATCCGGGAAGCTCTCAGTTAATAACTGTGGAAGTGCTCATAGAACACTAAGCTGAGAAGCAGGCTTTGTCCCAGTGAGGACGTTACGCCAAGAAGAAGAAGAAGAATCAAGGTACAAGATATCTTGTTACAGACTAAAAATAATAAATAAATGCCTCATTTTCACGTTCATTACGTCTCTTGGCACTCAATGTTAAACTACATATATAATTCTATTCTGTTTTATTTTATGTGATTCGTTTAAAATAATGTTTTTTTTAATAACTTGGTTGTCTAAACAGTTTTAGCCACGATTTATCCCATAATCCGAACAAAGTTCCGAGTCAAACTATGACGGGCTGAAGGCGTTTATTTGACAAGTGAAAGGCACATTGTTCAGGAGCATATGCTTATCGATACATCAGCTTAATAAGATGCAGACAAATGTTTTGTTAAACTCTTTTGTTAAGGAATCAATGCTTGTCGAATAAATTTCTTGTTAAACTTTTGCAAAGTGCTTTAATTTATCATTGTTGATACCGATGAGGAAAGTCGAACATTGACTACATTCTCAATTGAAAAATCACTTAAACAGTAATAAGTAGAGCATAATTTTAGTTCAGCTATCATTCCCATTATTAAGCAACAATTCAGCAAGCTTGCTTGTTTGTGACTTGCAATTGTTAGTTGGGCACATTACTGTACAAATGCTATTTCAATTGAAAAAGTAGCCAATGTTCAACTTTTCGTATTGGTATTAACAATGATAATTTAAAACACTTTTCAAATGTTTAATAAGATTTTTATTCGACTCGCAGTAATTCCTTTACAACATAGTTTAACAAGACTTTTTTCTGCTTCTTGTTAAGTACATGTAGAAATTAGCACATGTATCTGTATAATGTGCTTTTCACAAGTCACATAAGCGCTTTCGTTTCATCATACGTCGACTCAGAGTACATGATGAAAAACACGTGTTTTTTACTGATCAACAGCTGAATTAATCTGTTGTTCAGTCATTAACCATAATGTTGTGCTAATTCACCACTGCTGAATAGGAGTCGAAGTCTGATCATTATTAAACCACGTGAAGTTTATATTTTGATTTGAGCGCTGCAATTCATCATCTCTAGGATGGCGCAGATAGGAAGGCATGCGGCTGGCAATCGACGGGTCTCGAGTTCGAATCTGGATTCAGGTAAATTTATGTGTAGTTATTATTTCACAATATTTGTTCACAGCATTAAGTTCCAATCATAAACTTCTCGTGGAATTGAAATTTTTTGCATTTTTTAAATTTTTAATCATTTTTGTTAAAGCTGAATAACAGCTTTACTATATAGTTGTAAAACGATTAAACAACAAACAGTTCAGTCGGTACACAACACTATGCTTTAAAGTTTCTCCAAATTTGTGTGAACAAAACCCGAACAAAGGTTGTGCCTGAAAATTATCCAAATGTTATTCAGTATCATGCTGAATCAATTCGTCGTAAAGGTGCTTGTAAAATGAGTGATTGTTAGTTGGGCTATTTACTAGATTCCTTTAATTTATTGAAAAACATTAGAAAAATCATTGTTCATCTTTTTCTTGTCGTAACATCCTCACTTGGCTAAAACCTGCTCTTCAGCTAGTTTTCTGTAAGTATTTACTTTCTCAGCTATTCATTGAGAGCTTCCTCTGCCAACACGGCTTGACGTCTGTCAGTCGTTGAAGTTTTAGCGAATAACATTCGATAACCGAAACAATGTACTCAAAACTGTACTCAAATTTAAAACGAAAACTATAAAAAAATATGTCAAGTGATTTTGTATTTGATTATACAAACATGATCCAAGCAACAACAATATTTATTGTTATTTATTTGTTACGAATTGTTTTTAAGTGTAATAGGACAGATCGGTGAAGTACTAGGTTTGTAGTAATGAGCTGAATTTTAGTATGGTGAGAAGATCAATTCTCCTTTTCTGCAATGAAATTGTGCAAAACGCGTGGGTATTATGTTTCCTTGCCTAATTTGATGCTGTTTGAGCAAAACTTTGGGCAACAGTGTTGTTGTTTTTTCCATTTCTTGCAACATAAACAACATAGTTATCCAAAGTTTTGCTCAAACAGCATCAAATTAGGCAAGGAATCATAATACCCACGCTTTTTGGACCATTTCATTGCAGAAACGGAGAATTGACCTTCTCACCATACTAAAATTCAGCTCATTACTACAAATCTAGTACTACACCGAACGTGCCCCATTGAGAAATAAACTCTTTTTTAATAAAAAAGTCCATGAGAACTTTGCAGGCACTTTTGCAACTATATAAAACAACTTAAATTAATTTTTACTGATAGTAACTTTAAATTTTTATAGGACTATTGAAAAACAATCGAATCAATAGGAGGCAATCAGTGAAGTACTAGATTGAAAGTAGTGAACTGGATTTTTGTATGGTGAGATGATCGATTCTCCAATTCTGCAATGAAATGGTGCAAACAGCGTGGGTTATATGATTTCTTGCCTAATTTGATGCTGATTGAGCAAAAGTTTGGATAACTGTGTTGTTGTATTATTTATTTCTTGCAACGTCAACAACACAGTTACCCAAGCTTTTGCTCAATCAGCATCAAGTTAGGCAAGAAATCATATAACCCACGCTGTTTGCACCATTTCATTGCAGAAATGGAGAATCGATCATCTCACCATACAAAAATCCAGCTCACTACTTTCAATCTAGTACTTCACTGATTGCCTCCTATTAGTATAGATAGTAGAGTAAACATAGATCCGCGGACACCGCTGACTAAAATGTTTCAAGCGTGTAAGTAGTAATTTTCAAAAGTGCGACGGTTGAATATGACGTCATGTGCTCCATTGATGTTGTCCAAATCGTGACGTCATGCTCGTTTGGATACAGATTTTGACAGTTCGTTTGGATACAACGGATTCATCTTAGCTGATCTATGTTTACTCTACTATCTATACCTATTAGTCACTAATAAAGCTATTGTTCACTTATTGTACGAACTATTTGGGCTTGATTTTTGTTGTAAAAAGTAACAATATATCTACTATGTGTTTTATTGTGAACAATAAAACCAGTCATATGTTTATAATATTTACCATGTAATAAATGGTAATTTTTTATCCGGGTATCTATAATCCGAATCATTATGAATTATTTAAAGGCCGTTTCATAAGTTCGGCCTTATGGGAATCTTAAGGTTATTTTGCTGAGTGTTATTTAAAAATATGTACTGGGGGATTAGGGTCGTTGAAATTTGACGAAACTGGAGTCACGGGCGAATTTCTAGTTTCGTATTGATTGTTGGTGTTATTCCGTTAATTTTTTAATTTTTTTTTTGTGTTGTTCCATTTTAGGTCAGATTTGTGTGAAACTTACTATTTCTGAGTAACTTTTTCTTAGCGTGTAATGATATTCCATTATTTTTTATAAACATCTTGGGCGAAATGTTTCATCGGCAGCGTGTTTCACTTGCTCACGATGATCCTAATTAAATTACATGGCAACACTGCCAAAAGAAAAACAAATCCGCCTGATGCGGAGCCGATGAAACGTCAGTTTCGTAACAATCGCACATTTTTCGCGTTTTCTAGTTTTTCATCTCAGTCAGTGAAAACATCGGAAAAATTCAATCTCGGATGTTGCTAATTTAAGTCGGAACAACGAAATGCTTTCGCAAAGTTTCCGTCGTAATTTGCAACTTGTACTCCGCGGTACGAGTGGTCGCCTTTCGCTATCGACGAGAGCCCTAGCAAACCCTAGTGATGAGTACGCGGAACAGCCACAGTACCCGGCCATCGAGGACCTCAGTTTTCGCTCCAGAAAAAAACGAGAAGCGGCCGAATGGCACGAACGGATCCGACAGTTGAGTACGGTGGAGGAGAAGTTGTTCGAAATTAATATGCCCAAGTACTATGGCTACAAGGCGCATCTTATCACCGATCAGAAGTTTCCGTATAATGTTCTTCCGCTGGCGCAGTACGCTACGAGGACTTATCTGGAGGAGAATTTACCGGAAACGTACCGCAAATTGGAAGAAAGTGCCAAACAGCTGCTAGATCAAGTGCGTGGTGAATTGGAGGATGTTGTTGGATTCGAGCTGACGGGATACAGGTAAAGAGAACAAGGAATATAAAATACGATTATGCTAAATACGAAGATACAACATAACTTTAGATTAGTGTAGGCATGATCAATAATCAAGAGACAAATCAGCCAAGGGCTGAAAATCTCTATAATATAGCTAAATCAATCAATCAATGATTTATGTTTTTTTAGTCGCTCATTTGGATCCAACGAGGAATTATCTCCAGTTGAAAAGGAAGAAATAGTTACTGCATCGCTTCTCACTGGGTTGAATCGCATCTTAATCAACGGCATGTCGAAGAAATTCACCCATTTGAACGAACTTGAAATCGATTTTGATCCCCGACATGAAGCGTTCTGGTTTTTAGGAGGAATCCCACCCCCAGCTCTGGTGAAGAATATAAAGAAAGGGGTGGAATGGCAGAAGCCGTACGCAAATGATCCATATGATCGTAAGATTCAATACGTTGGAAAGCCGTATTTGGCGTTGAGACATAAACACCCCCTGGATGCGTTTGCTCAGAATGCAGTGGATAATCTGGATGTCAAACGGGACGGTGTGATTATTCCGGAGTTCAGATTCGATCCAATAACCTTAGGGTATAGAACCGAGCAGCGACATGCCACGACAATTCCTGGCTTCTGGCCTGGGGACCAACATGAATTTGGATTGGTTTCGTTCCAGCGTAGAAGTCACGCCCAGATTCGTCCAACGTACTGCGCCGTCAATGACCTGCAGGAGGCTCTCCATGCACAGGGAATATTTTCAAGTTACGCTTGGACCTTAGGACAGGCTTGCTATCAAGGTTTCTCCACCTTCAACGATGTAACGTATCCGCTGTCAACGCAAACCGTTATAACTGACGGTAAAATGTGGTCATTCTATGCGTACCAGCTAAACACCACCTTGCTGCATTCGGATCAAGTGGATGCTAATCCACGCTACAACCAGTGCTGGGGCACAAAAGAGCTTCAGCTGTACGATCACGTGGACGAAAGCGGCAAAGTTCACGGGCTGAACGACGAAGTCCTGTTGCATTTGATTTCCTTCTACATGAATACTCCACATCCGCGCGTGGGAGTTGACCTGAAACCCTACTTATGCAAAACCGAAACTCGGGTGGCGGACATCATCGATGAGAAACGTCGCATCTTCATGGAGGAAAAGTACAAGCACATAGTATCCAACCGGCCCCGGCACCGGCCGGAACCCGAACTGTACCAGTGGGAGAAGATCTACAAGGTGGACAACGATACACGCGCGCTAGAACCCAAGCGCAGACCGTTTGAACTCGGTCTGAACATGTACCGGCGGCGAATGGACGAACACGCGCTGAAGTATATTCCCCGGAAGGTTCGTCCCGATGGGCCCAAGAGTAAGCCGAAGTTCGAGGCTACCTACTACCCGAGTGTGAGGCGATAAGGAGGGTTTAACTGCGACTAACGATGATTGAATCGTTCAAACTGCGACCAACTATTGAAAAGAAGAATACTATGTTATGTTTTGCTTGTTATGTTTGCTCCGAAATGTTTCCTTCACGGTTAGGTAGGTAAATACGTTTTTGCAATTTCTCATCGTAATAGGCTGTTTTACCTCACGCAAATCTGACAGGAAAAGGTCTACTTTCTCACACCTAATTAGCAGTGCTGTAATGGTTTATTACAGCACTGATTTGCGTTGCGTAATGAACCATTAGAGCACTGTTTTCAGTTTTCATAAACTTCTTGATGCTTTCTAGACATAGGTTTGAAAAATTGTGATAACTGCACAGTATAACCTGCTATGATCAGACTTTCTCAAACATGGCTATGAATATCAGTGTGCAGTTTAATGAAAAAGTTTTGTTAAAACTATTCTCAAGTGGTAATTTATGAAATGGCAAAAAACGAGTTGCAAAACTCGAATTTTACAACACTCGTAATTATCCAACTCGGCAAGCCTTGTTGGATAAATGTATGACTCGTGCTGTAAAAATCTTCATTCTGCACCTTGTTGCGTAAACTACTATTTTGTGGCGTGGAATAATTATAGGGTGATAATGAAGAATGGCAGAATAACTACAAAACTAAACCGGGATTGGACTTCTGTCTGCCGATGTGGTCCGAATACCGAGCAAAGAACGCCACCGCGAAGGTTACCTCACAAGATTATTGTATTTCTGGAACAACACGAGCCTTATGGTCGGATAAATCATATATATTATGCTTTTGGTCGAAATACGAAGTGACCGAACGTGCGAAAATTGATTTTTAACCTACTTAGAAATGTCGCAACTCAATTTGGATTAGTGCAAATTGTTGCTCTTAATTAGCATAATGATGCGCAACAGAAATAATAGATTCAAATTTACTTCGCAGCTGCAACTTCGCATGTGCTTCTAGCGACGACTTCGATTTGGTGGTGCGACGATAATATACGCACAGCAAAAAATATTGTCCGTGCAGATGAATCCCGGAATTTTCGACTGGCGAAGTTGGATTTTTCTCCAAATCCGTGCGTTGGACCTAACTTCGGAAGTGGTGCGCTGTATAGCGGACCAGGTTTACTATACAGCGCACCACTTCCGAAGTTAGGTCCGACGCATGGATTTGGAGAAAAATCCAACTTCGCTAATCGAAAACTCCGATTTTCAACTAAATTGGGAATAAATGCAACCCGCCCGATGTAATTCATTCCGATGTACTAATCAATGTAATCACAATTCCTACGATTACCAAACGATTACATCGTTTTGATGTAAAATCTTTTGTTCTTATGTGTATTGCGCATTTCCCACCCCACTGGACCCATTTCGCAGTTAGTATAAGTGCGGGATCGTGAATAAAATTGCGATTTTGCATCGAATCGTGTCGGTGTCTTCTGCGCACTTATGCATTACAAAGTGTTGGATAAGTGCGCAAAAGACACCGAAACGATTAGATGCAAAATCGCAGTTTTATTCACGATCCCGCACTTATACTAACTGCGAAAGGGGTCCAGTTGGGTGGGAACTGCGCAATACATCATCCGATGTAATATTCATGCAACCGACATATTGATCGCCGGGTTGCAGCAGTTCAGATGTAATATTACACAACAGTTTTTTATGTGTAGTCCATGTGAAAATCAGATGAAAACAATGTGAAAAAAATTTTAAGTGTATGGCATTTGTACCTCCAAGGGGCCTCCACATTCGGTTTGGCCCCGGCCCCCCACAATCCTTAAGGTGAAACGGGACGCCGTGTTATTTTTCCTATCTTGCCTCCCTTTCTAACAATTTGCCTCGCGATTTTGAAGATGATAATCTCGAGTTCTATTGCACTGAAGATGATGAAAAACAATCAGCATGTGCAGTGCAAGTGAGCATACACAATGATAGGTTTTTGTTGCAAAATATGAAGTAGAATCTGAGATTACCATCTTAGTAGCAACAGAGCAATGGCGGATATTTACCTGACCGTCCCGTCCGCCCTTAATCCGGGCCTGACTCGCCCCAATATCGCTTCCACGATCTCAAATTTGGGCTTCCGCAGCCCCAAATGTTGAGTAATATAAACTCATACTTGGGTACTTTCGTTTCTCCGTGTATGATTCGCTTTCACGATTCGCTCGCCCCTCGGTTGTATGAGCGTCAGCAGGGGGACGTCAGGTAAGCAAAAAGACAACAACAACAAAAACAGCCGCGTCGTCGTCGTGGAAGCTTCATTTTTGTATCCTGGTACCTATTTCACGGTTCCGGTTCGTAATTTCGGTAGTGACCAAGTCCGTGAACTTCAATGACCTCGTCTCAGGACGCTTGCTACATTTCCCTGCTGGGACTGGCGGAATACTTCCGCACGTCTTCGCCGCCCAACATCAAAAAGTGTATCCAGTGTCTGCAGGCGTTGTTTACGTTCAAGCCGCCGCTCAAGGTGGAAGCCCGGACGCACCTGCAGCTGGGACAGATCTTGATGGCCTACACGAAAAACACGGATCTGGCAAGGAACCATCTGGAGCAGGCGTGGATGCTGTCGGAAAATATTAATAATTTTGATGACGTTAAGTTCGATACGGCCAGTCTGCTGGCGCAGTTGTACCAGCAGCAGGAACAAAGCTCGCTGGCCAAGCCGGTCCTGCGGAAGGCGATCGAACTATCGCAGCACAATGTCTACTGGCACTGTAAATTGTTGTTCCAGTTGGCGGTAGGTGTACTTTTTTTTTATTTCAAACCAGTTTGAAATCCAGGCCTGACCATTTTAGCTAATGGAAACAATACTCTTTGCCTTTTCTGTTTTTCCAGCAAACGCATGCAACCGATAAAGAATACGCTCTCGCTTCCGAGTTGCTGGCCGTCGGAGTAGAATCGACCGACGAGACCAATGCAACCTACTTGAAAACGTTATTTCTCCTTAGCCGGGCTATGATCATGATGATCGAAAGAAAGACTGGCGATGTTCTAGCCATATTGAACCAAGCGGGAACAATAATCGATAACGCCGTGCAGAACATACACCTGAAAGAATATTTGAAAGTGTTTTTCTATGTGCTCCAAGTGTGTCACTATTTGCAGCTGGGGCAGGTGAAAACGGTTAAAACAAGCCTCAAACAGCTGCAGCAAAGCATCCAGACAATCATGGCTCCGAACTGGCCGTCTGATGAACAAATATTTGGCCAGAGCAATACGGAGATGTTCATGTGGCTGCCGAAGGAGCAACTTTACGTGCTGGTTTATTTGGTCACGGTGTCGCACTCGATGATGGCCGGCTACATGGACAAGGCGCAAAAGTACACCGAGAAAGCGTTGACTCAAATTGAGAAGCTGAAATGTAAGTTTCAAATATATTCTTCGTCAAAAGATGAAGTTCACTGATCCAATTTTGCTTTCAGCTCAAGAAAACAAACCTATCCTGGCGGTGTTCCAGATCATCC
Organism: Aedes albopictus; assembly: GCF_035046485.1. NCBI lineage: Eukaryota > Metazoa > Arthropoda > Insecta > Diptera > Culicidae > Aedes > Aedes albopictus. The sequence goes on from NC_085138.1 coordinate 116,499,030, forward strand.
TGCTGGAGCACATCATCATGTGTCGCCTGGTGATGGGCAACAAATCGTTGGCCATTAAGGAGATTGCTTTGGCCAAAGACGTCTGTCTGTCGTCATCGAACAAGTTTCTCCTCAAGAAGCATTCCGCCCAGTTGCATTGCCTGCTGGGCCTGTACGCGATGTCTGCCAGCTACTTCGAGCATGCCGAGAGACAATTTTTTGCCTGCATCAACGAAACGACCGAGCGGGATCTCAAGTTGTTTGCCAATCTCAACTTGGCCATAGTCTACTTGAGGATGAAGCGCGAGCAAGAGCTACGCCAGATTTTGGAGCAGGTGCAACAGGAGAACTCCCAGTGCTCGAACAGCCAGGCGCTTATGGGCAGCTTCTATTACGTCCAAGGATTGAACGCTTTCCATAAGAGCAGTTTCCATGAAGCCAAGTAAGTTTTCAGTACACATAAATTCTATGGTATGATGAAGTAGTATTGAAGTCTTCGCTTATTCACCCAATGCGACATAGGTTTGTCCCAACCTAAAAAAAAAAAAACTGATAAAGATCGTATACCATGAGCATTAGTTTTGCATTGCGATTTTCGAGGGGTAACTTCGATTCAGTAAAAATTGCATCACTGTTTGAAAACCATTATTAAACAGATTTTAGCACCATTTTTTGCTTCAAAACTATTTCCTAAAATTCCATTCCCCAGGATGTATCATTCTCCAGAATCACGAAAATGTTCAAGGAATGGTAAAAAGGAAGGCTGCATACATTCTCTTAAGTTTGAACTTTCGCCCCGCATTACTCTGTGAGATTTTTATTCGTCGCATATTTGAAGGCAGTACTGAAAATGGTTCACGAAAAATTTCTCTGGTGACGATGATATCAATCACGACTTCTTAAACCTTATAATACAACATGCTACACAAAAAAAAACTTATATATCCATCAGGACTGGTATAAATTAGGTGGGACTTAAGTCACCGCGTATGTAAAAACGATTTGAAATGAATTGTACAAAAATCTTATTTACTCTGAATCCAGACGTTTCCTGCGTGAAACTCTAAAGATGGCCAACGCGGAGGACCTCAACCGGCTGACCTCGTGCTCGCTTGTGCTGCTCAGTCATGTATTCCTCAGCATTGGCAATTCCAAGGAAAGCATGAACATGGTGACCCCGGCCATGCAGCTCGCGTCCAAAATACCGGACATCCACGTGCAGCTGTGGGGAAGTGCCATACTGAAAGACCTGCACCGGATGCTGAAGGAACCGACACTGGAAACCGAAGCGTACAACAATCACTGCAATTTCTCGCAGAATCTGATCGCCGATCAGATGAAGTGCACCAAATTTCCGGAGCATACGCTCATTAGCTGGGTACAAGGAGATCCACCGCTACCGATGTTGAGTCAGGAAATATTGGAAGCGCCCCCTGCTACCACACATCAGCAGCCAACGGCCACCGTGGTGCGACTTCCCGGACAGCCAGGTCAGCAGATCATATATCAGTAGGTAAGTGTAAGTGGTGTGCATTGATTGGTATGAACCGCGACATGATTGTGAATGTATTAGACATTTTTTGCCGTGTATTTTTGCAATTAACTTTTAGCAAACGTATTAAGATATTACAGTTTTCAGTGGAATTTATTTCTGATTAGTTTGTACATAGATTTCCGAAAGCCTTAACCTTAGAAGTTCTCCATGCCTTTCTCAGTTGTTCGTAGATGACTACAGATGACAAATTGAAAAATTCCTAGAACATATTTAAATTCTCTTGACCAATACAAGAAACAATTATTGTTCCAAGGCTGCAAAGATGCTCGTTACCTGTGCCATTGACTCATCATATGGAAGCAACAAGATTTAGACTACCGAAAATCAATTAATTATGATAATTTTGATATCAATAACCAGTCCCTAGAGAACTGTAAATCGAATAATTGTTTGTTATTTGGTGACTCATTCACCGTTTTCCGAAACGATCGAAATAGGACAAACAGTGAAAAATCACGAGGCGGTGGCGGTTTCCACTGGTCTTGCTGGAATCTCCAGTTAGTCTAGTGGTTAAGGTTATGGATCGCCAATCCGGAGACGGCGGGTTCGACTCCTGTTCCAGTCGGGAAATTTTTCTCTACTCCCTGGGCATAGTGTATCATTGTACCTGCCACATAATGTACAAATTCATGCAATGGCAGGCAAAGGAAACCCTTCAATTAAAAACTGTAGAAGTGCTCTAAGAACACTAAGTTGAAAAGAGGCAGGCCAAGTTCCAATGCGAACGTCGAGCCACAAAGAAGAAGAATGGTCTTGTTGCTTAGATGCTTCCAATGTTTGCAATACAGTTGAGCATCTGTGGGTTAGGATCAAAATAGCTTCTAGTTGCTTTCACCTCGGCGTTATGTATCTACTATCAAACTAGAAATTCAACCTCTTGGATATCAATAACCAGATTAGCTCGTTAGGGGCGATTATTACCAACATGAAGCTCTCGGACCAAATTCTGCAATTTGGAGACTACAACCAGTCTGGTCTAACTTGGTCAGTTTCTGATGATGCCTTCAATGCCTTCAATAGATGCTATAATCTCGAACATGTCTGCAGCCTGCTCTTCCTTGCTGCATGGATTCTGTTTTCATGGTTTAACGCTGGTTTCATGGTGAACTAATAGGGTTCGAAAAGTAAAATGGAACATTACAAATGCACAAAACACAAACATGCAACACAAACATACAGGGGATGGCCAAAATGTTTGGGACAGGCAACTTTTTTTCTCCCACGAAAAAATTCAACATGCTGTAACTTTTCATAGAGTGCATCAAAAATTCTCAAATTTTGACTGTTTGTCAACCTATAATATGTGCATCATTGGTACAAATTTGGGCTCGATCGAATAATATTTCGCAAAGTTAGAACCGTTCGTGTAAAACACTATTATTTAGACAACTTATTTTTGAACTGTCATATCTCGGAAACCAGTGAACCGAATTGAATGAATTTTTTAACGTTTATCAACAATATATTGATACTTAATACGACGTTATAAAATGTAATATTTTCTCACGGCGAATTAAGTTATACCGGTTTGAATTTTTTACCCATATAGAGAAAAATAAGTCAAATTTACAATACCACACAAAAATTACTTATTGCGTTCTTCCTTCAATCTAAATGACACTTTCTACCGTGACGTTACAACGTTTTGACGCATTCATAGTCAGATTTTCCACTATAACTCATGAAAACGAGCGTATACCACAAAATATTTTTTCATATTCGGATTCCTTGTAAAATTTCTGATATATTTGATGTATTGAACATTTAGTTTTCATTAGAAAAATGTGTTCAAAATGCGTATTTGTAGCGTGACGTTACAACGCGCTAGAATCCGACCCTCTCTAACGCGCTACCAACATCTTAAAATATCTGCTCGGATTTTTATGACATTCTGATTTTTTTTTCCACCATTGAAATTTATTGGTTTGTTCTTCAAATCAATGGAATAAAACATTTAAATTTCGGATTTGTTTTTGGATAATCGACTTTTACATTTCGTGACGTTACAACGCCCGTTCAGTTTCAAACAGGGTTCTGCTCGCGTTGTAACGTCACGAAAATGCACATCATGTTAGAATCAGAATAATCAGCCAAATTTACCCGATTTTGTGAATATATCGTTGCATTATCTTCACTGCTTCAAAGGGAACTTTATTCTATTGAAAATCCGTTTTGTGATAAATGGCTCGGGGGGCCAAGTTATGGCTATCAATAGTATGAATACTCCTTCATGAAGGTTAATGACACCGGCACCCATCTTCGGTTTAGTATCACCCATATTCTTCTAGTTTTGTTCCAAAGACTAACGCGCTGAGATCCATTATTTTTCACCGCCAGATATTTAAATTTTTCAGCATATAACTCATCACGCCGTCGAATTAAACATGTTTTCAATAATTTATGCAATGTCATTGATTCAATTAAATACGCTTTAAGATGTGCGAGCAGTTATTGAAATAAAGACATACCTGAGGATCTGCATACCACTTAGGGGCATCAATTTCTGTGATTTCAGAGACAAATAGACCTAATTTTGACAAAAAAAATCCATCCTAAATATGTCAGAGTCATAATTACTTAGAGAGTTAGTGCATTTGGCAAAGTTGTTTGATAAGTCAACTTACAGCTGATTTACTATTGGATGTGAGATTCAGACACAATGGGCGACGCCAATTAAAAGTTTACAATAGTTTAGAATTTCTCAAAAAAAAGTTTTCAATAAATTTTGACTAGTTGAGAAACTTTTTTTTGGCAAAATCTTTGGGCACTTTATAAGAAGTCACAACATGTTGAATTTTTTTTTGAATAAATATAAAGTGCATGATTTTTCAAAATTTCAACTACCACTAGTCAGTTAGAAACTTGAACCGAACGGCATTTAAACTGAAAATTCTTGACAAGATAAACAACTTTTCCAAAGACATCAACATTCTAAAAGTCTAAGTAATTAGAGTCCTGAGATATATGAGTTTCTATTTCGTAGGTATTATGTGTGTTTGTCGGCGATTCTGGTTATATCAAAAATATATGTAACACTGACGTAATATCCATCCCATATATTTCAAGATCCTAACTATTTAGACAGTTGGTGTCTTCGACAAAATTGTTTGGCTGGTCAAGAACTTTCAATTGATGGGCCGTATGATTTCAAATCCTTCCACTAGGACCTTTTTAGTTTTATTTATCTCAGGATCGTGATTAATTGGAAAGATAGTTGCTTCATTAAAGTTGTTTGGTAGATCAAGGACTTTCAGTTTAATTTCCGTATGGTATCAATTTCTGCCACGCAGTGGTGGTAAATGCAAATTTTCAAAAGCATGCCAATTTTATTAATTACCCAAAACACATTCAACAAGCCGTAACTTTTTATAAAATATATCAAACATTCTCAAATTTTGACTGATAGTTCCTGATCTTGTTATATGTAATTTCTACAATTTTGGACTTGATTGGTTAGCTCTACACAAAGATGGAGCGCTTTAAGCAGAATCATATTTTGACTGTTGTTCTTTTAACTCTTATATTTAAGGAATAAGTGAGTCAAATCAAATTAAATTTTGAAAGTTAAGTATTATATATTGATCTTTGATTACAATTTGATTTGAATACAATATATCCAAAGTGATAAAAGTTCCAGCTTGTAGAAAACTTTTCAAGAAATTCTAATCCCTTGCCTGCTTTTGCAAAATGGAAACTAGCGTCTTCTAGTGGCAAAAACTCGCATCTATTGGTAAATCAACTGCATGTCCTTTACTTACCAAACAACTTTGCCGAAGAAATCGTATTTCTATGTAATAGGGATCCTGAGATGTATAAAATTTTTAAATTTGTAAGTTCTCTAGCGCCGCCTGTTGGTGGAACTTTAAATCAAACTATTAATCAACTGTAAGTCCTTGACCAACTTAACAACTTTGTAATTTCGTCAGTGTTTCGTCTGTTGGCCACTGATATCACAGAAATTTTCGGCTTGAGTGGTATTTGATTACAATTGAAAATTTTTACAATATCGTAGTACAATTACATCGTAGATTTTGGCCAAACACCATCTCCCCCGTCCTTCAAAAGTCTCCGTAGTTTATGAACGGGCAATGGTACGCAATTTATAAACGATATCTTGAAAAATAGCTCATACACAACGAGAACGAAACTATTTTGAATATAGAACTACGTTTGTCCAATTCAGAAGCCGTCCAAGCCAGAAAGATTTGGTCTTTTCCACAGAACTTTTTTTTCGTGACGTTACAACGCAAACTTCAACCAGGTGAAACTCGGGCTTCTTTGAACCGATTTTCTTTCTTTTAGTCTCATTTGAAAGATCTTTTCGAGTACAAAGAGCATACAAAATTTCATATTTGTAACGTTTTCCGTATTTGAATAATATTTGAAAATGTTGATTTTTCGTGACGTTACAACGCAATAAAAACCCATACTATGATCAGCCATATTTCAGAGTTGTAAAGTCTTCCGATTAAAAATCTTTTTATGCTAAAAAATCTTCATACATTTATCTACAAATGATGGAAAACTTTTGAAAAATCAGTGTGTTGGTGTTTAAAATACGACAGTTTGGACGAAAAGTGTGCCTAAAAGACTTAAAATCACGATTTTAATGTTAATCTTAATCGTCGTTCAATTTATATTTATTGTCACACTAATATCATGTCGAATACATTTTTGGATAACAAAAGTGATGTAGAATGTGATAAAAATGCCAAATATACCATAGCTCAACTTTGGAAAATTGGTATTGATGATACGGGGCCCGTAGAATGTGTCAAATAGGTTTGAATATATCTGACTAGAGATAACTTGAGAACAAAAGTGGAAAATCTTTGGATATCTACATTAAAATTTATTGACATTGATGTAAAAAATTACATTTTTTCGAGAAAAATCCTAAAAGTGTCAATCCATGATAACTTTTTTCAACGTTCAAAAAGTACCTATGTTTTAATGGTTTGTGAAGCATTCACATATTGTTAGTGTACGTTCAAAATTTCATTCAATTCGATTCACTCGTTTCCGAGATATGACAGCTCAAAAATGAGTTGTCTAAACATAGTGTTTTACCCGAACGGTTCTAACTTTGCGAAACATTATTCGATCGAGCCCAAATTTGTACCAATGATGCACATAATTGGTTGACAAACAGTCAAAATTTGAGAATTTTTGATGCACTCTATGAAAAGCTACAGCATGTTGAATTTTTTCGTGGGAGAAAAAAAGTTGCCTATCCCAAACATTTTGGCCATCCCCTGTAAATTATGCCCAGTTATCTCAATAGAGAGAGAAGTTCAATCCCAGGATGATGAGGTTTCATTTTTGTTCTTGGTTCATCAGTCAATTCTGCAATCGTATTTTCTAGCTGGTTGCTTTTAGTTAATGTAACAGTTTAGTTTAGTCAATGTAACAGATAAAATTTTGCGGAACACTACCAATGCATTGTCCCCCCTCTCCGATGGGTACCACAAATAGGACAACTGTTAGCAGAGCCCTACAAATGCTCTTCTTATTTTCCGTATCCGGCCCCGTTGGGCGCCAATGTAACAAATAAATCCATTAGAACTCTATAAATGTACAACGCCTCACATTGAACAAAAGTCAAACTCAAATTAACAACATGAAACACGACACATAAATTGTGCCCAATTATCTAAATAGATAACGAAGTTCAACATTCCCAGGATGACGAGTTTTCATTGTTGTTCTTGGGGTCCAGGGGTGTATCCTGTGATCGAATTTTTCTCTGGCAGGTTGTCTTTAGTGTTTAGTACGCAGTGTTATTTGCTTACATAGCTTGAGTTTGGTCTAGGAATTTGTAATCCTAGGGGGCCTCCTGATTCGGGCAACAACACAAGACCGTCTTTCGTTAGATGACGGCTTGCGTGTTTTGTACTTATTCGCTGCCCGAAATGACTGGAGCGCTACAAATACACATTATAGTTCAGGGACAGATACAAACCACAGTATAATATACAATGACGAAATATTCACAACAATTTACAATCGTAACACACTCCATGCAAAAATCGAAGAATTCTCCATGAACTGGAGAATGCAATTCATGGAAAATTCTTGAATCTATTGACAAGAAATGAATTCCTTGATCCATTGATTCTCGTAAATTGTATTGGTCGCTGGTAAGATTTATTTTGCAGTCGGCACTGATTGATTGGTGCCCTTATCATGCAAACTGGATCACCCGAATTGAGTCGGTTAAAAAAAAGTTTGTGAGATACGTACTGAGTAAATCACGCTTTCTTGAATAACGCCTACAAAATGCTATCTTAGATCATCTTCAATCATCTGTCGCCTAAATCAAATAAGCACAGACAAACAGACGTAACACCTTGAACGATTTTCATGGAAATCCATCGTCCAGTTAACACTACCATCACCTGGTGGAAAAGTTGCACGAATCACTGTGTTGTGCAATATCGTCAACAGAAGGCGCTAGCGTGAAACGTCACACGCATAGAAAAACGATGCGCGCGCCTCTGGTTGTGAAAACCACAACTATGAAAATTTAAAATGATCGTTAAAAGCGTGGTCGATAGAAATTTCGCAAGTGTTACGTCTGTTTGTCTGTGAAATAAGTTTCTGGAAAGTTAACAACCTGGCGTTATCGACGGCCAGTCGACAATGAACCAGATCTTTACTGTACGGAATTCGCCATAAATGTCGTGAATTTTCAACATCTTCCGTTCGAAAACTCCAAGTCCTCTATACGTAGGGTCCATGCTTCGTGCCCATAGAGGACTACCGGTCTAACCAGCGTTTTGTAGATAGTTAACTTCGTGTGACGGCGCACTTTGTTCGATCGTATAGTTCTGCGGAGTCCAAAGTAAGCTCAATTTACTGCCACAATGTGTCTCTGAATTTTTCTGCTGGTGTCGTTGTCGGCGGTCACCAGTGAGTCCAAGTACACGAATTCTTCAACCCCCTCAATTTTATCACCGTCGATAGAAATTCGGGGTGGCGGGCGCGGTGATTCCTCCCTGGAGCCCTTTGCCATCATGTACTTTGTCTTCGACACATTAATAAATAATCCGATTCGCCTGGCTTCACTCTTTAGTGGGATGTACGTTTCCATCATCGTCTCAAATTTACGAGCCTTAATATCAATATCATCAGCGAATACCAAGCAGCTGAACAGGCTTCGTAAAAATCATTCCACTCGTGTTTATCCCGGCTCTCCTATTACATCCTCTAACTAAAGCAATGTTGAACAGCAAGCATGAAAGACCATCACCTTGTCGTAACCCTCTGCGGGATTCGAAGGGACTCGAGAGTGTCCCTGATACTCGAACTGCGTACATCACTCGATCCATTGTCGCCTTGATCAATCGAATCATTTTATCCGAGAATCCGTATTCTTGCATAATCTGCTAAAGTTCGCCGTCACACGAAGTTAACTATCTAGAAAACGCTGATTAGACCGGTAGTCCACGAAGCATGCACCCTACGTGCAGAGTAGGCCGTCCCTTATTTTGCAAAAATTGGAAAAATGTTATAAGTTCGTTAGTGGAAAATGATCGTTTTGGTTTTAGCTAAGAAATGATCATGTCAAAAATCATGTCAAATGTTAAAATAAGAAATCATGCCGTATCTCAAGGCTAAGTGGTCCCTCAAGGGGCCTAAAGTTGTCAAAAATGGTATGGGCAAAAAAACATGAAATTTTTTTCGTCGAAAAAATACGCTAGGACTAAAACCGGGGATTTTAGGACCCGAAAGGGCTGAACATGTGCTTAGAATTGCGATACCTCTACTCGTTTTTGAGTTATTGAACAAAATAGTGTAGGTTTCCTTCGGGATCTAAAAAATGGTCAAAATACTGATTTTTCGCTTGTTTTTTTTTTGTCAATAACTCAGAAACGAGTAGAGATATCGCAAATCTAAGCACATTTTCGGCCCTATTGGGTCCTAAAATCTCCGGTTTTAGTCCTAGCGTTTTTAGATATGGACTTCAAATTTTGACACGATCATTTTTTAGCTTGTAAAACGACGAGCTAGGCTAAATTTATGAAATAGCAACAACTATGTGTATCGTTGTCTAGGGTGCGGGCACCGGTTTTGGCCAGTCTAAGAGAAATAATTTTTATAAAAATAACCAATAATCCTATGGAAACAACCATTGCGTCAAATGAAAGGTTTATATCTATAGGTACTTTATAAGCAAAAAATGCAGAAATCAAGCTAATACTTGATTTCTGTATTAAAAGTGGCACTGGTCAAAATAGAAGCATTGCCGCAGTTTTGGCCATATTATCAACTTTGGTTTCTATTTTGGCCAATCACGTGTATTTCTTATGGGAGTGGCCAAATTAGAAGCACCCTGGCCAAAATAGACATATGAGAGCTGATTTTTTAAGGAAAATTATTTTCTTCTTTTAGTTTTTGATCAAAATCTATGGTTTTCAAAGCTTTAATCATCATATTATATTAGACTCTACTAATACAAAATAATTTTATACTGATTTAGATCGTAACAAGCTAAATACTGCACTATGGCCAAAACTGAAGCTTCTACCCTATATCATATGCTGTTTTAGTAGATTAATAGAAAAAATAACTAACATGACTCCTCAATGTTTTTTTCTGTTACGGTAGTCTGCAAAAACTTTGATATTACCATAATGTGCAAATTACCACATTGTGCAAATCAACTTTCACTGCTGTTATTGTGAACACAGCAGTACTTTGAACCATAAGGTATTCTGTAGATGATGTAATGTGATAAGATCATTGTTAAACGCTTCTAACAACCGTGCCTCAAAAGTGCAATTTCCGCTTCCGCTGCTTAATAGATGTGTAGCGATATCTGCGCATCTGGCAGCAAAAGTAACGTCTTGCTCACAGTAAAGTAGATACCTACATATGCAGCAAAATAAACTGAGAAAAACGAGCGCACGTGTCCGTTGGCATTGGCCTTGACCCTGGCAGCCAGAAAGCTGACGCTGATGGCAAGGATCCGGGGGCGTTTGAAATCTATAGCATGTAAATAGAAGATGTATGGTGGTAGCACACCACAGAACACACGACATTGTAACTGCACAGCTTGGCCCGCATTCGGGTGCACTATACTGGCTGCAGGAAGAGATGCATTCCCTTCACTCGCTCACTGCAGCGAACGAGATGTGCGCCGGTGATGCTCTGTTGCTCTGTAGCAGATGAAAGAGCGAGAACCGAGAGCGTACTGTGGGTAAAATGATGGAGTAACAGTTCGAGTTCTCCATGGGCCAAGAAGAAAAGTCATGATTCTGGGTTTTATGGTTTTATTGTAGCTTTTGTCAAGTGCAGATTTTTTCCTACAAAAACTTTTATAAGTAATGATATTCTAAAAACAGTGTTCGATTTTTTTCTTCCAAAATGTGTAGAATACAGAGACCTTCATGGGACTTTGTTCTGTTTCGTTTTGTGTTATGTTTTTTAACAATGGCTTATAAAACATGTGGAAACTTTGCACAAAATTTATCATAACTCAACCAGAACCACTTCACATTGAATTGATGATACCTAGCTTGGAAAACTGCCAATAACCACATAAACAGAGATGTATACCTAGATCGAGAAGAGTCTTTCCTCGAAAAGCTCTCGTTTTTGCTCCGACTCCTCTCCGAAGGTCTCTCTTTCTCTTTCTCTTTGGATGTGATGTAACTTTACAAGCCTCGTGTTGCTTTCGTCATGTAATCCCACAGCCACCCACATATTTATACGAGTGATATTTTCATTTCGTTATCCTGTTATAGACAGCTTGAACAAGCTCTAAATATAATGACTTCCAAATCATGTTACTGAAGGTGAGCACTATTTTAAGAATCGTGATTATGAAATTGTTCCTGATAGTGTTAAGGTGGCCATAGAATTCCGATTGAAAAAGTTGATAAGATCTAATGTGTGGGGGACGCCAAGCTCTCTCTCGTGTGTTGCATTCTGTTGATCAGCGTCCACTTAGGTATCCTTTGTGCCTCGTCATTGTCAGTCCAACCAGCATCCTTGATTTGTTTTGTGGTGTAATCAAGGATAGGATATTCTTTGTTGTTAGTGAATTTGAAGAAAATTATTCAATAGTGTCATCGTCAGTGTCATTCTCGTTTAGTTGTAGCAGGTCCTCTGTGGCGAAATTACAGTTTTGAATAATTTGTTATTTGATTTTCGTTCGTAGGATGTAGTAAATTACTGGTGAAGTAACTGTGTGAGAGGACGCATTCCAGCTGGGTTGCAATAGTTCGGTGAGTATTGATTTTTTGTAAGCAGACGATATACTAGCTATTGAATATACATTAGTTAGAGCGACATTTTACTGCAAATAAGGCAAGTTTGCATTTTAAAAATCATATTTTAGAATATTATAAGCTTATGTATATCACAAACTAAACATATATTTTTTTATCTATTTCATTTATTTGGGGCTCAATCGCGTATAACGCTTTACGGAGCCGAGGGTATTTCTTTGTACTTAATAGTATACATTATACAGACATATATTTTTTAATTTTAAGAGTTTTTTTGAATATTTTTTTAATTTGCCCTATTGCAATTTTTGCTGCATTGATTCGTTAACGCCAGTTTAACATTCTTGAACATTATTTTAACATTCTTGAAAAAATAAACACCTACCCGCAACAGTATTATACCAGTTACTGTTATACTGTAGTTATACCAGTTGTTATTAAGAAAATTGGCTGTAAATACGGTTGGATGTAATATTACGTGTCTTGCAAGAAAAAATAACTTTTTTTTTGATATAAAAAATCTAAAAAAATGTTTAAGTATTGTTGAAAAATGTTTGCAAAATTTATGAATAACAAAAAAAATCAAGGAAAAATAGTTAGATGCATTCAGGAATGCATTTGACTATCCTAGGCTTCTCGGCAAAATTTAAGTCTGGAAGCCTTCCCTAGTAAAATATATAAAAAAAAACGAAGGTAAGGTTTTTTGGGAAATTGAACTAATTTTGATGTTGTGATATTGAAAATTTTGATTACTCAGGCTGTTGTCGGTTTGGTCGTTTTAACGGTTAAACATCCAAAATGAGAGCAGTAAAATGTTCCTGGGACAGCAAATTTAAAACAATTCATGCTATCTATGAAAGCAAATTGATAACTGTTTTTGTTATCAGCGCAAGAAAAAAATGAAAAATCCTTAAACGTAGAGTTTTTTGGTTGATATCAAATCATTATGCGCAATAATATAATTGCACTAATGTTATATCCCTAGAATTATTTTACATAGGGTATTGGTTCCCTTATTAAGCATGTGACTCCCATTTTCATCCTACGAAAAACAAAGGATTGAAGCGTTGTTTTTTTGTTTTTTATTCTTGTATTTTTGTTAGGAGTGAGCACGCATGAAAACAAAAAGTACGGAATCAATCGGTGCCGTAAACGCTTGTTTTCGAATAGGATGAATATAGGAGCGTGAGATTACTGATGGAACACATACCCTAGTTTACTAAAAGATGTAAAAACTATTCTAACACTAAATATTTACATTAATTTAAAATAAAAGCAAATTGAAAACAAAATATGCAATCGAATTTAGTAAAGATAAACTGACATCAAAATGTGATATCAATTTGTTGCTGAATACAAATCATGTTTTCGATTTGCTGTAATTTTGTTGTTGGACTTTGCTCGGGATAACATCTAACACAGATACAGGATGAAAAGTTCCTGGACCGACTGGAAATCTAATTCGTCATCCTCACCTCAGCACGCTCATGCTGAATATCCACGCCTTTACAGGTGTGGCTATAGGGGACCTGCTCTCAGTGTTTTTTTAAGCCCTTCAAATATCCTGAAACGTCTTCAAAGTCATCATTTCAACTCATACTTACCTTACCGGTCAGGCTAAGGCCGGGGTGGCCTCTGCTGTACATAGTAGCCGCCTCCATTCCACTCGGTCCATGGCTGTTTGTCTCCAGTTCCGCACTCTGCGTAGGGTCCGCAGATCGTCCTCCACTTGGTCGACCCACCTAGCTCGCTGCGCTCCACGTCTTCTTGTACCGGTCGGATGACTCTCGAGAACCATTTTAGTCGGGTTGCTATCCGACATCCTGATGACCCGTCCACCGTAGCCTCCCGATTTTCGCGGTATGGACGCTGGTTGGTTCTCTCAGCAGCTGATGCAGCTCGTGGTTCATTCGCCTTCTCCAAGTCCCATCTTCTATCTGCACTCCGCCGTAGATGGTACGCAACACCTTCCGTTCGAAAACTCCAAGGGCGCGTTGGTCCTCTGCACGTAGGGTCCATGTTTCGTGCCCATAGAGGACGACCGGTCTAATCAACGTTTTGTAGATGGTTAACTTCGTGTTAAGGCGAACTTTATTCGATCGTAGAGTTCTGCGGAGTCCAAAGTAGGCACGATTTCCTGCCACAATGCGCCTCTGAATTTCTCTGCTGGTGTCGTTGTCGTCGGTCACCAGTGAGCCCAAGTACACGAATTCTTCAACCGCCTCGATTTCACCACCGTCGATATGAATTCGGGGTGGCGGGCGCGGTGATTCCTCCCTGGAGCCCTTTGCCATCATGTACTTTGTCTTCGACACATTTGTGAAAATTGCCGATGGTCCACTTGCGAGAAATCACTCATATTACCTGCTGCTGGAACCACGTCTTACCTCGCTGGTTGTCTGCCGATGAAAGAGCCCGTTGCAACCAGTCACGTGCTCTCGTTCGTGCTCGTGATAGACGACGTCGGTCTTGTCGTCGGGCGACGTCGGTCTTGTCGTTGGGTAGCTCGGTTATCGTTCGTGACGACGTGGCCGCTGAATGACGAGCCCTTCAGGGTTCTTTAAAGAGTGTAGTTGATTAACCCAATGTTGTCTAGCGTATACCCCACATCTTCCCTCTTCTCTGATAAAAAACAAATCTTTAGTTGTTTTTGTTAGTGTTACAGTATGCGGCAGGAAAAAATGCGAAAGTGTTTTTCAAATTCAAACCTCATTTTCGTCCATTTGATATTAACCAATCTATGTTTCAACGTTCCATGATCTATAATAGGCTAGTTTTCTGAAAAGTTAATTAAAAAATTTCCCATTTTGGTCACTAACCTTTACAGGGCGGCGCCTGAAGATGAAGACAACCAGAATTTTCAAACCGCAGAAAATCGCACAGGTCGCTAAATTTCGCATTTGATAAAACAAAAATTTTGATTTTCTCTACAATATCATCAAATATATGTACTTATTTCATCTGGTACGTGAAACTACATGGCTCTGGATCAGTGTGGTCTGGTTGTTCATCGAATTTGAGCTAATTTTGTTACTGTTATAGTCATTTTGTTTAATGACCATTGGGCGCGCAGTTTATTGATATCCGTTTATTAGGCCTACATTATCACATGTTAAACATCAAATGTGTTCATTTTTATTTTTCAGTGCTAGAGTATAGACATTGACTGATACACTGTCATGAAAAAATAGTCATATATATCCCACATTTAGCGTGTAATAGTGCCTTGAACTTTTCGCATTTTTTCCTGCCGCACCCTGTATTATTATTATTAATATTCTTATACAATGAACATAAACAATAGCCTATATGGTTTCACGGCGCTCCGAATCTTCAAGTTCACAGACTCGTATATAATTGTTCAAATAAGCAGGAGATTTCCGGTCTCGGTTAGAAGAACGACGCGTTGTTTCTCCTTGGTCCTTGTAGTCCACTGCAGGTTCACGTGTCCTCCACTCTTTTACCTTCCGTGTCTGGGTCTGGGTTACATGCCGCCGCATAGTTTTCCCTGCATCATCACAAAGGACAAGGTTACCATTGTCTTCTTCAGTTACGGTGAATCTTGTTGGATCAAATCTTGTATCACCCTTCGTCCGAGTTGTTCGTTCAGTAATTACTACGTCACCAGGCTTGACACGGCACTCTCTGGCACCCCGACGGGCGTCTTCGTATTCCTTTGCTCGCAGTTTCGCCTGCCGATCCCTGGCATCCACAAGGTCCATTTCGTGATTCGAGTTCCCAGCGGCCAGCAGTGGCAAACGACGCCTAATCTTACGGCCCATCATAACCTCTTCGGGCGGTACCTTGGTTACGGTATGGGCTGCCGCATTATGGGCATCTACTGCTGCGCGAAGTTCATCGATGTAACTGGTCCCGCAAGATAGGGATGTCGCCATAGCTTTGTTGACAAGCTTCATATACCCCTCTACAAGCCCGTTCTGCTGAGGGAAGAGTGGAGTGCTAAAGATGGCATTTATTCCACGTTCTCTACAGTACGCTCTATAGTCCTCGCTATTAAACGGTGGACCGTTGTCCGTCTTAATGTTTTGTGGATATCCTTCACGTTCGAATATGTTTTCCAGTATCTGCTTGGTGTGCACAAAACTTGTAGATTTTATTGGACGAGCAATCAGGTACCGGGATCTATAGTCTACCACAACTAGGATCGAAATGCCTCCCAGCTTCGCGTATGGACCATTGAAGTCCAGTGCGATCGTTTGCCAGGCGGTTTTAGGCGCAAACGATCGCTTCATTGGGGTGGGTCTTTCCGGCCTACCGGTGGTAGCGCAAGCCTGGCATGCTTCAACCCATTCTTCAGCGTCAACAGTAATTCCGGGCCACCATACTCTTTCTCGGAGGATGCTTTTCATTTTTGCGGCCATAGGATGACCACTATGTGCGACATCCAATGCCTTCTTGCGGAGGGATTCAGGGATAACCAAACAGCCTCTTTTGATCAAAATACCGTTAAGAACAGACAAATCCTCCGAAACTGACTGGTATTTCCAAAGTGATTTTGGCCAGCTTCCTGATTCGATGGCTCCAATAACTTGTTGTAGAAGTTGGTCTTCTGCTGTAGCTTCCTGCACTTCGCTTTCTGTCAAGAACTCAAAACAATTAGACTCTACGCAGGCAATCTCCCATGGGCTGGACAATTCATCGAACGGCTCATCGTGTGCGTTGTAGAGGCGTGACGAGGGGTCCGCGATGTTGTCGCGGCCACGGACGTACTCAACATCGTAGCTGTACGGGCTCAGACGCAGGGCCCATCCGTCTGCCCTAGTCAACGCTCGCTTAGAGCTCTCCCTAGAGCGGTTAAGTATGAACGCGACTCCTTGGGCGTCCGTACGTAATACACAATGACGGCCTAGGAGAAAGTAGGAAAAATGTTCGACTCCCCACACAGCCCCTAGCGCCTCCCGCTGATTTTGCGCGTAGCGTTTTTCCGTTGAAGTTAAGGCTTTTGAAGCGAAGCTTATTACACGAGGCATCGCCTTGTTGTCCTCCTGCACCAGTACGGCTCCCAGTGCGTTTGGCGAAGCATCGGTGTAGAGGATGGTCTTGTCATGTTCCGCAAAATAACCCAAAGCAGTCACACAGTGTGAGATTTTATTTTTCACCGTTTCAAAATCTCGCTGTTGTTCTGGGCTCCATTTCCAAGTCTTAGTTGTAGCCACTGTCCAAAGCGAAGATGTTATGTCGGCGAAATTTTGAATGTAGGGGCTAATAAACGACGCAAGCCCCAGGAAGCTTCGGAGTTCTGATGCGGTACGCGGGTTACGGAAATTCTCGATACTTTTCACCTTTTCCTTGTCGACATGAAAGCCGCGCTCATCCCCCTCGTGTCCAAGGAACTTAACGTGGGTTCTGTCGAACTCGCATTTACTGAGGTTCAGCGTCAAGTTGTGCTTCCTCAGGATTTGTAGCACTGTAGCTACAGTTTTTCTCAACTCTGCCAAGGTTCGCGCAAAAATAAGGATGTCGTCAATGTATACGACGACATTTTCCACGTCCTTCAAAAGTTGCGTCATTACTCGTTGGAACACTTCCGGAGCACAGTTGACCCCGAACATAAGGCGTTTGAACCGAAACATGCCATTTTCGGAAATAAACGTGGTCAAATCTCGGGACTCCGGGCTGAGTTCCAGGTGGTAGAATGCATCACTCAAGTCTAACTTGGTGAAGTATTTTGCCCCATGAAGTTTAACTTTCATATCGTCGATAAGTGGCATGCGGTAATACTCGCGCTTGATGGCCCTGTTTGCAGCGCGCATATTCACCACCAATCGGAAGTCATTTTTCCCTTTGGGGACGGCCGACATGCCGCTGATCCACTTCGGCGCTGTGGTTACTTTTTCAATAATGTCCCGCTCCTCCATTTCTGCAAGTCTTTGTTTAGCCGCTTGCCGAAATGCTGCTGGAACATTGAAATACGCGTTCCGCACCGGCGGAATGGTTTTGTCGATGCTAAACTTTACCACAACCCCGGGCATCTTTGGGAAAATTTTGCTCCGAGAGGTCTGCTCGCAACTACTCACCGATAGTCCTACTGCCAGTAGCCCTAAGTCACTGGCGGTCGACCGGCCTAGCAACGATCGGCGTCCGTCCCTAACAACGATGAAATCTGCTAAAATACCCGGACCGTCACAACCTACGACACGTACAAGAGCATGGATAGCGCGCTCCACCGTCATTGGCTTCGTCGTTGCGTAGGAACAAACGTTCGTCTTGTTCAACTGGTCCCTTGTTCCGTATGAGGCAGTTCCAGACTCTGCTTCACGTTTCAATTCATCCCAGTCCTTACCACAGAGCACGTTCACATCGGCTCCCGAGTCAATTAAAAACTCGATGGGCATGGAGCGACCGATACTGCACTTTATCATTACGTCCTGAAGAGATAAGGCATTCACTTGCTAAAAGAATAAAGATAGGCCAAAGAGGCAAAATGGTCTTTATTGGTCCAGTTCATTTTAAAGTACAGCGCATGAAAGAATTATACCTGTTCCTTGATTTCCACTCTATTGCGATTATCATCCGATCGGTCCTGACGGGCGTTGCTTACACGTCTCAGACGGCATGCAGCTGCAAAATGCCCCTTCAATCCACAAGTGTTGCAATTTCGTGATAGAGCTGGACACTGTTCATTCCTATGGGCCAGGTAACGGCATCTCGAACACAGTGCTCGACGTCCAGGGATTCGTGTCCTGCTTCGCGAACGGTCCGCTTGCCGCGCGTCTCGTGCCCCAAGATTTGACCGTCTCTGCCTTGGTCCTTGTCCTTGATCGAACCGTGAGCGCCGTCCTTCCAGTGCAAAAATGTCAGCTTGGTATGATGAGCCTGCTTCTAGACCCGCACCACTGGTTGTCGGTTGGTGTCCTTGTAATGCGAAGACATTTCCCAGATGCGATGGACCAACTCCGCTGTCGGTAGACGAGTCACGAATTGCAGGACAATGAAGTTTGTCTCATAACCGTAAGTTCTAGCGGCTTTAGCCAGCTCTCGATTCAACATTCCCTTAATGAGCTGCGCTCTGACAAATCGCTCTTGGTCCGCCGGATTGTAGCCGCAAAGTCTAACCTTTTCGACCAACCTGGCATGGAAGTTCATAATCGACTCATCCTTACCCTGTTGCATATTTGCAAAGGCTTCGAGTTCCGCACTGGTGTCCGTCATTGACTTCAGGTGTGAATCAATGTTCGTAACGAACTTCACGTAGCAGTCTGTTTCGGCCAAATTCGGTCGTAATTTGGCAGCTCTGATTACGGATTGCATTTCCTCTCCTACGGAAAGGAACAACAGTTGGGCTCTTTTTGATTGGTCGAATGCGTTGCCTAGAGATGCAGCAATTTCGAAAGTTTCAATGTAGCTGTGCCAAGCTTCCCACATTCTGTTCGCTGGGATACCTTTGGGGAAGGCTTTGATGTGGTCCCATCGGATACTTTGCGACGGACCCTGTTGGGGTGCGGCCGCACGCGCTGAGCTCCAACTCTTGTCGATGTCATCCTCGGATGGGTGGTAGTGGTGTCGCTGATTGTTGTTCAACGTGGAGGTTAAGTTGAGCAACAGTTTCTCAAATTGGTCCATTCGTTTGTATAGTTCTGCGTTTTCCCCTGTTGTGTGGCGAACAAGACCTTCAGTTTCGGTTACCGTGCGTCCTCCATTTCTGCCTACTTGAGACCCGCCTTGCCGGCCCAGTTGGAGGTGATCCAACTCCGGTGCTTCCTTGCTCATCACATCGTCATCGTCATCATAATCATCCAAGGGCACATGTTGACCACTGAGCGAGTATTGAGATGCATCTGATACGGATTCGTCGTTGTCGGAGTCATTCACGTTCGCAGGCTCTGGAGATAGCGGAACCTGCTCGTCGGATTCTTCATCTTCGGAGTCTGTGGCGTATTGGGGCGCTCGAACGTATCTTCCCTCAGCCATTCTGATTTGTCTGATAACGGTTAGAATTCTGAAACGTAAGAAAATATGGTCTATCAAATGAAAGCTATTTTCTGATTCAGTCAACTGCTCTTTTATAGTGTGTGCGTGTGTTTTCTCATTTCTCGGTGCGAAATAAACGTTCTCATTCAAACCTTCTCTAGAGCTGCATTTTGCCTGATTGAAAAAAAAAAACTCCTGTTTTACTGACTTAGCCTGTGGTCATCCCAAACGCACATGTTAACTTTTTCTTCGGTGGTTATCCCAACGCACCACCTGTGGTCATCTCGAACTCACACATATTGAAACACTTCTAATCAAATCATTGCAAATATGTTACTGCGGTTATCTCAACACGCCATTTGTGGCCATCTCGAACTCACAAGCAACTAAATTCATTTTCTGAATCATTTATGAATTACGGTATACTATGGGGTAATTCTGTTGACGAACGTATTTATTTTTTTTTTTGGCACGGCTTGTGGTCAACTCGAACACACACACACGCAAGTTTCTCAAGTCAATCGGTTTGCCTCATGGGATTCGTAGCGTCCATACTCCTATCCATATTAGCAGTTTTTTTTTGGTTATGGAAGCTATTCACGCTTGTTCGGATTTTTTTTTTTGAGTTCACTTTTATTGCCGATAATTTTCACTTCGATTTTAGAACCCCGCTTCTATTCCAATAAAGTGAGGTTAAGAAGAACTAAGAGTAGATTCACAGCGTTCTTCACTCGTAAGAAAAAAACACAATTTGGAAACTACACGCTCGAAAACACTCCAAGTTACCTTTTTCCTTGTGTATCAGTAATTATTACAGCCAAATAGATAATTATTTTCACAATAAATAAAAGATCGAAGGTAATTTCCAAGATTCGACTGGTAGGATACGCCAAATGTGAAAATTGCCGATGGTCCACTTGCGAGAAATCACTCATATTACCTGCTGCTGGAACCACGTCTTACCTCGCTGGTTGTCTGCCGATGAAAGAGCCCGTTGCAACCAGTCACGTGCTCTCGTTCGTGCTCGTGATAGACGACGTCGGTCTTATCGTCGGGCGACGTCGGTCTTGTCGTTGGGTAGCTCGGTTATCGTTCGTGACGACGTGGCCGCTGAATGACGAGCCCTTCAGGGTTCTTTAAAGAGTGTAGTTGATTAACCCAATGTTGTCTAGCGTATACCCCACAACATTGATGACTAATCCGATTCGCCTGGCTTCACTCTTTAGTCGGATGTACGTTTCCGCCATCGTCTGAAATTTACGAGCAATAATATCAATGTCATCGGCGAAACCAAGCAGCTGAACGGACTTCGTGAAAATCGTCCCACTCGTGTTTATCCCCGCTCTTCTTATTACACCCTCCAAAGCAATGTTGAACAGCAAGCACGAAAGACCATCACCTTGCCGTAACCCTCTGCGAGATTCGAAGGGACTCGAGAGTGTCCCTGATACTCGAACTACGCACATCACTCGATCCATCGTCGCCTTGATCAACCGTATCAGTTTATCCGGGAATCCGTGTTCGTGCATAATCTGCCATAGCTGTTCTCGATCGATTGTATCATACGCCGATTTGAAATCGATGAACAAGTGATGTGTGGGCACGTTGTATTCGCGGCATTTCTGCTACACCTGGCGGATGGCGAACATCTGGTCCGTTGTAGTGCGTTCACCCATGAATCCAGCCTGATATTGCCTCACGAACTCTCTTGCAATCGGTGATAGACGGCGGCATAAAATTTGGGAGAGTATCTTGTAGGCAGCGCTCAGTAGTGTGATCGCGCGGTAGTTTCCGCAATCCAACTTGTCGCCCTTTTTGTAGATGGGACACACGATACCTTCCATCCATTCCTCCGGTAATACTTCCTCCTCCCAAATCTTGGTAATGACCCAGTGTAGTGCTCTCACCAGTGCTTCTCCACCGTATTTTAGAAGCTCGCTTGGTAGTTGATCTGCTCCAGCGGCTTTGTTGTTTTTCAACCGGCCAACCTCCTCTTCAATCTCTTGAAGGTCAGGGGCCGGAACTCTTTCGTCCTGTGCACATACTCCTAGATCTGTTACCACGCCACCTTCGGTACTTGCAACGTCGCCATTGAGGTGCTCATCGTAATGCTGCCGCCACCTCTCGACCACCTCACGCTCGCTCGTGAGAATATTCCCGTGATTATCTCGGCACATGTCGGCTTGCGGCACAAAGCCTCTGCGCGAGCGGTTCAGCTTCTCGTAGAACTTTCGTGTGTCCTTAGCGCGGTACAGCTCTTCCATCGCTTCGCGATCTCGTTCTTCCTGCTGGCGCTTCTTCATCCGGAAGACTGAGTTCTGCCTGTTCCGCGCCTGTTTGTAACGTGCCTCATTCGCTCTCGTACGGTGTTGCAGCATTCTCGCCCATGCTGCATTCTTCTCGTTTTTCAACTGTTCACATTCGCCGTCGTACCAGTCGTTTCTGTGATTCGGAGTCGCGAAGCCTAGTGCTGTAGCCGAGGTACTACCTATGGCGGATCGGATGTCCCTCCAGCCATCTTCAAGTGTGGCTGCGCCAAGCTGCTCTTCCGTTGGTAGGGCCACTGCTAACTGCTGCGCGTAGTCTTGAGCCACTTCTACGTTACGAAGTTGCTCGATGTTGAGCCGCGGCGTTGACGCGTGGTGATAACTGTCGAAAGATTTGAGCGCATGCATACAGCGACTAAGTAGTGATCCGAATCTATATTCGCACTGCGGTATGTGCGGACGTTGGTTATAGGGTATTAGTTCCCTTATTAAGCATGTGGCTCCCATTTTCATCCTACGAAAAACAAAGGATTGAAGCGCTGTTTGTTTTCTTTCTTATTTTTGGATTTTTTGTTAGAAGTGAGCATCCATGAAAACAAAAAGAACGGAATCAATCGGTGCCGTAATCGCTTGTTTTCGTATAAGATGAATATGGGAGCATGAGATTACTGATGGCACACATACCCTATCTGAGAAGAATTTACCGTCGATTAGAACGTGGTAGATTTGGTTTTCTGTTTGATGGTCGGGTGATCTCCAGGTGGCTTTGTGGATATCTTTGCGGGGGAAGAAGGTGCTTCGGACTACCATACCACGGGAGGCTGCAAAGTTTACGCATCGCTGGCCGTTATCATTCGATACGGCGTGCAGGCTGTTTCGCCCGATTACCGGTATGTACATTTCCTCCCTTCCTACCTGCGCGTTCATGTCGCCGACAACGATTTTCACGTCACGCGGCGAGCAACCATCGTATGTTTGCTCTAACTGCGCGTAGAACGCTTCTTTCTCGTCATCGGGTCTCCCTTCGTGTGGGCAGTGGACGTTGATGATGCTGTAGTTGAAGAAACGGCCCTTAACTCTCAACATGCACATCCTTGCGTTGATCGGCTGCCACCCGATCACACGTTGTCGCATCTTGCCCAACACTATAAATCCTGTTCCCAGTTCATTGGTGGTGCCACAGCTTTGGTCGATGCCCGCTTTTCCACACTTTCTGTCCAGTCCAACAAAGTTCCTGCAACGCCACGATGTCGAAGTTGCGGGGATGTAGTTCGTCGTAGATTATCCTGTCACATCCTGCGAAACCTAGTGACTTGCAATTCCATGTTCCAAGTTTCCAATCGTAGTCCTTATTTCGTCGCGTGGGTCTTTGCCGATTGTATCGAGTCGTATTTTCTCCTATGTTATTCGCAATGGGGATATTTACGGGTGGCTTATTGGGCCTACGCCAACACTCCTGTCTCGCCGGAGGGCCATCGTGCCAGTTCTGTTTAACGTCCCAACCAACACTGGGACGACCACGCTGATGGGGCTACCACCTTGGATCTAGCTGGGCGTGGTGCAGCGTTTCTTACTCAGCCGCTGGATGCCAGAACAGACGCTGTTTGAGCCACACCTCCTTGGTGAACAGACACTCGGATCGTACCTCCTCAATCTAGCTGAAGTCAGAAGGACAACAGTGCCCAGGCTGCACTACCAGCTAAGCATACAACTCTTAGCTGGCGGTTTTTGTCATCGCTTGACCCGTGGAAGCATGAGGTAGGAACTTGTGAGGACCAGAGCTATATTAGACGCTCTCCTTATCGACTCACCGTTTTGCAGCCCAATCATTTCAACTCAACAAATTGTTTTCAAGATGTGATTTTTGAAGAAGAAAATTTGTTATTTAGGGTGCCTAAGAAAAACTATTTCTACAAAAATAAGAAGAAGACCGTCGAATTTCATCGATATCTCATATGATTGATTAGTTTCCATACTTTACAAGAAAAATACAGAAACGGGTCCAAAACTACTTTTAGTATTTATTACGGCGTGTGCCAATGATAGCAACCCTGTACCAGTTATGGATACATTTGTTAATTTGTAGTCCACTTCGCACTATTTACATGCATTCCTTATGGGATTTGCCATAACTGGTACACTTGGCGAAATAGGGTGTTACGTTTGTATTTTTTATTCTATTTATTTGTATACGTTTTGTTAGTTTGTGCTATACGTTATACTCTGGTTTGTGAATCTGTCCCTAGTATTTAATTAGCATTTGTAGTGCTCAGACCGTTTTGGGCAATGATCAAATACAAGACGCGAAAATCGTCCCCTAGCACGGACATCAAATTGTAGACGATCTTGTGTTGTTGCCCAAATCTGGATGCCCCCTTAGGATTAGAAATTCCTAGACCAAAACAAGCTATGAATGCAGCAACAGATGCTGCGAACTAATAGGCGAACTGCCAAACAAAGTACAATTCTAGGATGACTGATGGACCAAGAACAATAATGAAACCTCGTCATCCTGGGATCGGACTTCGTTATCTATTCAGATAACTGGGCACAATTAATGTTATCTGTTGCATGTTTGTATTTTGTGCATTTGTAATGTTCCATTTTGTTTTCGTATCCAAGTTCTCAACGTGGGGCCCGATACGATAAATAAAATGTGCATTTATAAGGTTCCGATGTACTAATTGTAACAAGGGTGCAAGGAAGCCGAAAATTTTAAGGAAAATGATTTATTTCTCTCAGATTTGTGCAAATTGTGAAGTTTGGATGGTTGCAACCATCTTTTGTGTACGTGATCTGTTGCTCACATTTTTTTTCTTGTTGATTTACATCATTAAAGGTTGAATATCGGCTATGACGAATTTGAGGTACTATAGCCATAACTGGTACACTGAGGCTATACGTTAAAAGTTAGGCGAGAAAAAAAATGTGTTGATGCAAATGTAAACGATTCATTGAATCCATGCGTATGAATAAAATCTAATCCGGATTGAAAAATATCGACTCAAAAGTTGTACATTTTTTCGGATTTTGGGCTGGAAATGCTATGTATATGTATATGGGCCGTTGGCATCATATAAAATGCAATAAACAGTGGGCACATCAAGTTAGTAGGATTGCCAATCCGGAAACGGCGAGCTCGATGAGCAATATTTTCGGTTCTAAGCACCCATGGTAGTGCAGAGGGCCGAATTGAACGATCTTCATCCTGGACGATTGCTCGCCAAATTTCTGCCGGCTTCCTTCATTTCTTTGTCGAGGCTGCGCCGCTTTGAACCTGCCTCAGCTGCGATGTCCTGCTGGGTTCCAATCTAGCACTTGCTTGCAGATTTCGTTCCCGCTCCTGCGTAGAGTGTGGCCGACCCACCTCCGCTTTTGCTCCAGAATTTTTGTCGCTATCGGCTTTTGATGATATCGATGATGGAGATCCAATGGTGAGGTCAATGGTATACCGCAGGCATCTATTGATTAAGACCTGCAGCCGTTGAGTGTTCTCCTTTGATACATACCAAGTTTCACTGCCGTACAGTAGCATACATTTCACGTTCGAGTTGAAAATTTGAATTTTGGTGCGTCGACTAATCTGGTTGTTTTTCCATATATTTTTTAAACTCGCAAAAGCAGCCCTCGCCTTCTTGATCCGTGCACCTATGT
Organism: Aedes albopictus; assembly: GCF_035046485.1. Lineage (NCBI taxonomy): Eukaryota > Metazoa > Arthropoda > Insecta > Diptera > Culicidae > Aedes > Aedes albopictus. The sequence goes on from NC_085138.1 coordinate 116,524,652, forward strand.
CAATCTTGGTGTCGCCATTTAGCTACAAAGAGATGGGAAGCTTTCAACATTCTCCACTGATTGCCCAGCTATCGTTAAGCTGGAAGAGTTGACCGTGGTTACATCCAACGATTTGGTTTTGTTACAGTTCACGATTTGGTTCACGGTCAATCGCACCTACCAGGATCTCGTCGATTACGATGAGGAACTATAGAGGTGATAGTATACATCCTTGCCTCACTCCAGCAAGAACACGGATGGGATCGGACAAAACACCGTTGTGCAGAACTTTGCACGAAAATGCCTTGTACTGTGCTTCAATGAGGCCGATGATTTTCTCAGGGAGGCTCTTGCGCCTGAGGGCTTCCAACATGTTTTCGTGATTGAGACGGTCGAAAGCTTTTTCGTAATCAATGAACACCAGGTAGAGAGACTCTTGGAATTCATTTTTTTGCTCCAGCATTTTACGGAGCGTGACAATATGGTCCACACAGGATCTTCCGGCACGGAATCCTGCTTGCTGCCGTCGGAGAGTTGCGTCAATCTTCTCCTGTATCCGGTTAAGGATCACTTTGCAGATGATTTTAAGAGCGATAGGGGTCCGGCCAATTACCGCATACTGTTTACCTGTTCTACTACCTGAAAAAATCTGGAAAACCGGGAATCCTCAGGGAATTTTATTTAACATGGAAAAACCTGGAATACTCAGTGAATATCTTGAGTACTCAGGGAAATTTTACTCCAATGAAAAAACATTGGATCGTATGAATAGAAACCTGGTAGTGAAAATCCATATATAAATTTCGCTACAAGGATTTTTTCCAGAAATTTCGTCAGGGTTCCTTTCTGGAACTTCTTTAGAAATACCTTCTGGAATGTCTCCCAGGATTTCTTATAAAATTCCTCCCGCATTTTTGACGCTATTTTTCTTGGTATTCCTTTTTATTTATTTTTTTTTTTTCGGGAAGGTATACTTCCGGATTCCTTCCAGGATTCCTGAATTCCAACCGATTTCTGCTGCAGTTTTTCACGGGAATTGTATTTCTTCCCGAAGTTCCTCCAGTGTTTTGCTCAAAGAAATCTTCGTAGGATTTCTACCAGATTTTTTCCCGAATACTCTATATAAATTTATGTTGGAATAAATCGTGGAATTTCTTTCGGCATTCCTCATGAAAATTTTACACGATTCCTTGCGGTGTTCCTCTTGGGACCTCCCCAGAAGATCTTCCCAGAATTTGTTTCGGAGTTGCCAAAAGAGTTATTCCTGGGTTTTCTACTAAAGTTCCTCCAAGGGTTTCTGAAGGAGTGTTCACGAATTTACTGCAAAAGTTCCTCAAGAGATTTCTTTCATTTTTTCCTGCGGTATCTTCAAACAATTGCTTTAGGCTTTCTTCGAGATGTTCTTCCTAGTCTCCTACAGGAATTATTTAAATGTTTTCGCGAGATTTATTTTGAAGTTTTATCTGAGATTTCTCTTGGAGTATCTCCTGGAACTTCTCTCAGAAGATTCCTTCCGATGTTGGTCATGAGATGTCTCTCAGAGTTTTTCTTAATTTATCCTGGACTTTCTTCTAAGATTTTTCTCCAGAGTGCCTTCTGGGATTTATTTCTGATATTTCTCATTGAATTCTTCTCTTGCATTCTTTCAGAGGCAGGCTATTCCTTGTAGTTGTACCGGATTTCTTGCAGTGATCCACCTGAGATTTTTTACGGATGTTCTCTGCATTATTCCCAAAATTGTTGCCGGAATATTTACTAGAAATTGTCTTGAGATTCTGGATACTCTGGATTTCTCCCAAAGTTATTGCAGAGAATCTTTCCTCAGAATGTCTCCTGAGATAACATACAAAATATCTTATAGGAAATTCCGGGAGAATTATTCGAGGGAACCCAAATTAAATCTTGCGAGAAACTCCGCAAACTGTTATTGAAGAAATCTCGACAGGAACTTCAGGAAAAACCTGAAAAAAATGAGACATCTCGAAAAAAGTTCTAGGTAACCGTAATCCCGAGAAGAAATATTAAGGACATCCAAGGAGGAATTCTGAAAACCTCATGGAATCCTGAAAGCAGCTACGGACGAAGTTCCGCAAGGAAAACAAGAGAAATATCGGAAAACTATCGGTAAAAATCCCGACATAAACTATTGGATAGCTATCCCGGAAAACCACGAAAAAGACACGGACAGTGACTTAAACCGGCGGCTGTACCGATTGAACGATACTTAACACGGAGTGGCTACGGATAAGAAGCTATTCTCGTGAAAAGATTCATTGCTCGGAGCGGTAATCGAACCCTCATCCATCCGGACTCCAATCGCATTGGCTACGAGGCTCAACCAATGACATTCTTGAAGAAACTTTGAATAGTTTTGGATGGATCTTCAGGAGAAATCCAGCGAGAACCTCTGGAAGTATATCGGAAAAACTTTGCAAGAAATATCGCGACGTACTTAAATATATATCTCGTGAAAGAATCCTGCGGAAAGCCAGGAAGAAACTTTGGAAGACATTCCAGGAATTACGATCAGACATCTTGAAAGAATTTTTGAAGAGCAGGGGAACGTATTTTCGGCAGTTTTGTTCTCTTCGTCATGGGGGGTTTTTTGGAACCTGTTGAACTCAGAGTTGGCATCAAATCCTTCCCAATTATGCTGAATATGATCAAGTTTCAGACAATTTGGCCGACATGAATCCCTCATGACGAAGAGAACAAACCTACCGATGAATACCCTTTATAATGTTTAGAAAATTTGGATTATTTTTTTAATTATAAACTTATAAAATTTCATCTGGAAAAACCTGGAAAACTCAGGGAATTTTATTTTGAGTTATGAGTAGACAACCTGTGTCAGATCATTTTTTTTCGAGTACCTTCACTGAGTAAGACGTCTTACAAGGGGCGGTCCATTTATTACGTAAGCGAATTTTTACGATTTTTTGACACCCCCTCCCCTCCTTGTAAGATTTTTTGTATGAGAACACAATTGTTTTTGTATGACGCGTAAGATTTCTCCAGCCACCCCTCACCCCATAAACCCTTACGTAATTAATGTACAGCCCCCAACTAATTGGCCGGAAACATCGCAGTTTCCCATGTGTTTCAGAATAATTGATGCAGCATTTGCACAGTCAGCTTTAAGCATCTCGGCTGATATGCGATCAACCTCTAGGACTCTGTTCGATTTCATGCTACACTGAAATAAATAATGTTGTGGAAACTAGCGATTCCATAGTAAAATTACTAACCGTACCTATGATTCTCAACCGACAACAAAATCTGTTAATTGAAATATGCTTGAAATTACAATGCATTGTAGTAAATTCAACTAAAAGCATAGTCGTCTCAACAACAAAACATTGTTAATTTTTCCAGGACACGCATTTTACAACACAGTATGGTTAAAAATACAATGCTCATTTGTTAAATTAAGATTACTTTTGGTTATGTTAACTGCACTGCTAGTTAAGTTGACAGTGTTTTGGTGGAACTAACTGGGAATTGTTGTCGGTTGAGAATCATAGGTACGGTTAGTAATTTTACTATGGAATCGGTAGTTTCCACAACAAAATTTATTTCAGTGTACGGATAGCTGTTTCTATCTTCTGCAATGATAGAGCTTCGGTGTTGACGCGGGTAATGCGTCGAACTCTTGGAGGGACATGCTGCGATGTTAGTGGCGTGGCCGACATTTCCGAAGATTTCCAAAGTGCTCAGACCAGCGTTTCAATTGAACAAGTGGTCAACCGGGACGGTTAATAGCTCTCCAGACGTGTCAATCGCGGGCATGTAGCATTCATCATAGACAACATCAGACATTGTAGAGGAGATGAATGTCGTCGGTATTGGCGGCTTCTCGCCTTCGTCGACTGCACTCAGCCAAATAACCTTAAGATTTCCATTAGGCCCAACTTATGAAACGGCCTTTAAATAATTCATAATGATTCGGATGAATTTCATAAGGTCACTCTATGACGTAAAATCGTCTCACAGCTTGGCTTTTATTCATGTTTAGCAACATAGTATTCTCAAGCGTCGATAGCCGTGTGGATAAAACACGGGCTCGGTGATCCCGACGTTCATGGATCGAATCCAGTCTGCATCATTTTAAGATTTTTTTGTTCTTTTCATAAGTCTATCTTATGAAATTTGTCATAGCAAGCACGATCAATTTTCATAAGGTATTCTTATGTCATCCATAAGAATTAGTTATAGCAAATTTTCATAAGGTATTCAGACCCGTAGCCCTTGGCAAGCATTATGATTGGTGCCCCACGACAATTGGATATTGTTAATTTGCAAAAGTTTAAGTTATTCATTTTTTTTCAAAGTTTTTTTTTCTATTTGATTTTGGTGTTTTGAAGAAATGAATTTTTCACTAAGACCAGCACAACCATTCGAAATGACATTGTTTCATGAGTTTTCAGAAATTTTCAACGATATATTTTATTAATTTTCAGGGATTAGTTTAATTGGTTTTACCTGAATAACTTTACCAAAGATTTCTTCTTAAGTTTAGTAAAAATATTTGCCAGAAGATCTGAAAGAAAATTTTCAGTAATCATTAGACAAACCATGGACATGGATAAATTCTAGCAGGGATTTCTAAAGAATTTTATTTTAGTTTTTGTTGGAATCTTTGAAAGAATTCCTGCTGGAATTACTAAATGAAATTATGCAGGAACTTTTAATGGAATTCTGCTGTAACATTCGGTGCTTATGAAAATCCAGGAGACATTTCAACAAGAAGTTCCAATGGAATGGAATCACCCTTTCGGAATGGAATGGAATGTAGTAATTCTTGCAGGAATTGCTGGAGTAGTTCGTGAAGAAACGCTTGAAGGAAGAATATTTGGACGAATGTTTGGAGGAATCCCAGCAAACATTACTTAAGGAATCTCTTTAGGATATTCTGAAAAAATCCCTAAGAAGGTCTTTTGAATGAATCCATGAAGAAATTTGTGAAGGAATCCATGGAAGGCTTTTAAAAGAATTTGGATAAGTTATATATAAAATCAGTCTCAGATTTTCCAATGGAATACAATTAGAAATTTCTGAAGGCATTTCAAATGTATGGCTTTCTGGAAGAACTTATGAAGAATTTCATGAAAGATTTTCTAAGGGAATTCTAGCAGACATTCATGAAGCAACCTCTAGTCCTTAAAGAAATATTAGAAGTTTCCTTTGAGTAACTTCTGAATAAATTCCCAGATAACTTCCTAAATTTCTGAAGAATCCTTGAATTCTTGGAAGTACCCTCAAGACATTCCCCAGTAAGAATGTTTAGGAATTTTTAGGAAGAAACTTTCACTAGATTTATGGAAGGTTTTCTCATTAAAAAAAACTAACATAGTTCCTCAAACTAAAATAGTAGGAAAATTCTTAAGTAACATCATGGTAAATCGTTAAAATAATCAAGAGAAATCTGCTTCGGAGGAGGGTATTCTGCTTAGAGAGTTTAAAAAGTCGGTACAAATAGATTATTTTTTTTTTCAGAATGTGGAAAAACTATAAAAAGCATATCGTCAATCTCAAATACTGAAAATAGCTAAAATTTTGATAACGTTCAAGAAAACACCAGCATTATCCTGTTTTCTTCTAGCCTCAAGCCTTTTCGGCGCCCCTCTAATGCTGGCGCCCTTGGCGGGGGCCAACCTGGCCAACCGCACGCTACGGCTCTGAAGGTATTTCGATGAATTTCGCTAGTTTTTTTCGCTGAGTGTGGGTGAACATCAATTGCCATTTTTCGAAGGTAGTCCGTTATATTCACCTTAAATATTTAAAAAAGGGCGGTTTTCCGTGACTTTCTAGTAGAACTGCCCCAGCCGCACAACTTTTTCATACACCATATTCTAAGGTTGGGCTTCTAACATGAGCTGGATGTGGTTGAATTTAGATATGTCGAAATGACATTTTCAGCACTGGTCCAGCCTAGAACTAGCATATCGTACGACTAGAACTGATCAGGTAATAATAAACATTTAGTGGTGTGAGAATCTTTCTCTGTAATGATTATTCAACAACTGTATTCATTATTTGTATACACTTTATTACCGATACTTAAATATTACATACCGGCACCAACATTTCAAAAGGGCGTAACTGCATTTGAAAATAATTCCTTCTTTCAAAGCTGTAGGTCGTACTGCCTCCCTTACACTCAAACCACCGTGGTTATCGGAAAGATGAGAGTTTTTCCCATCTGGTACTTGTTGTGAATCACATGGAAAGCATAATACATGATCCACAGCTTTAAAAGAAGGTGATGACTCGAAAAACAGTTACGCCCTTTTGAAATGTTGGTGTCGAATACAATGATTCACACTCCAGACACCAATAACAACATCTCCACATATGACAGGTACTCAATGTAAACATACACGCTAAACGTAATAGAGTAATACAATAATTTATTATGTGCATACCACAAGATACCACAAGTGGTAAAGAAAATTCTTTCTGCAGCTGTCTAAAAATGGAATGCATATGAATGTTAACTATTCTCATATCCGAGCCATGATAAAATATAAGATTGCATTTCTTCCACTTGCATGCCATGCAACGTGCATACACGTCTCTATGTTAATCCAGATGCAAAATTCTACTAGGTAGTATCAATAAATAAACGGCACAAGCACTATAGCGGGTTCCACTACTTTGTATATTTATTCGAACTTCAGCTGGCTATTCCTTGGACAGACATTGCCGCCAATAAATACACTAAGGCATGCATTACCTAGGTAGGTACGCGTTGCACAGTTTGCCGCAAATATGCCTGAGATTAATCTTCCGATCTTCGTTAACGACCAAAAAGTGCTCGTGCAGTCAGCATGTGCCTGTTTGGGATATCCCGAGCAGAAAATACATAGGGCGTCGAATTATACGCATCTTAAGTAACTCGAGGTTTACAGACATCTCAAATCACGAAATTTGGATAAGGTCTGATAAAAAAAACAATATAGTAGTAGGTATTTGAAGATTCTCCAGATTTGATATTCATAGTTTCAAAAAAGGTCCGCTCGAAACAAATAGACAGACCTATTCCTTCCGACGGAACGGACGGATCGTGGCATCTGCTCGGGTTCACATTGGTTCGCAACACGTGCTTCTTCTGCATGCCAAAGTTTAGTCACCCGTTTCGGTTTGTATTTACCGGTGGGATTGCGGCCACGCGCGTGTGTCACTTTTTCACAATTTTGTTGTTTTATTATGTTTTCGATTGCGAGCGAGTACCCACTTAGCGAGAAGCCGACCAAACGGCGTGGCGGGGCGGTGGTGGTGTCTTCCTGTTCACAGTGATTCATCAGTTTTAATTTGCATGTGTTTTTCTCTGTAGATTACCCATTTTGTAGAAGAGTTTATGCGTACACGGAGAGCAAATATCAGATTACATAAAAAATATGTTCATACTCATTTAAAATCTTGCATGCTTCCTGATACTTGATAACGATCACTCTACAGTCTACAATCTACATTTTAGGTTAATCTTGGGATTTTTCATGGTAACATATTGTACTATGTTAGGGCCGTGGCGGCTTTAAGACAGAAGGTCGAAGGACAAAAGATCGAAGGGAAAATGGTCGAATGGACAAAAGGTCGAATGGACTAATGGTCGAAAGGACAAAATGTCGAATGGACAAAAGGTCGAATGGTACTAAAAGTCGAATGGGACAAAAGATCGAATGGGACAAACCGTCATCTGAACAAAAATTTTATTAGACCAAGTTAAGCTGGTATGTCTCACTCATAAGAAGAAATAGTTGAGCCTTTGTAGTTGCTCATTGAGAGAAAGATTTAAGTGCTGTTATAGAAATCATATGCATTTCAGCCTGTAACTTTTCTATAGGATTTTTTTTCTTCTTTTATTTATAGGCTTTTCTTTCAGGTTGTGTTGATGTAGTATTTAATGAAAATTTAGGCTGACTTTTAGTATGGAATTTTTCCTTCTTAAATTTATAGGTTATTATTTTTTTAACTTTTGTTACTGAAATAATTATTAACTCTTTAGGTACTAATTTTTAATCAAAAATTTTATCTTGTTTTATTTAATAGCTGTTCTTCCTAACTATACTGCAGACATATTTATTAACTACTTGTACTTAGTCGTCATCGCCTCTTCGATTGATAGGTTGTTCCTACAAATTATACTGTATAAGAAAATAATTTCGTTTTTTTTTTATTCTTCAATCACTTAACCTAATTTATAGCTCTATTGTCCACTAGGGCACTGCGTGAGCGATTCCAATTGGAAGCTGTACTTACACTTTGTACATCCCCTAAATGTATTCTATTCTTATTGTACTATATCTAACTGGTTGCCGTTGCGATGCTTTCACTTTCTACTCTATCGTGGTAGAATGATGAGCACGAGGATGTTGATATGTGACTGTTGATTGTTCCTGTTTCCAGTCCGATTGGGGAGCCATTATGGGTTGCCGGTTCGCCGATGTCCAAGTATCCGGGTTCGTTTGAGCCATGGGCTCAGAAGAGGGTCAGTGTCAGCTGCTCTCAGGGGGAAAGAGCAACTGACGAAAGTGCCGGGGCTGGGATCGAGCCCATGACCATCTGCTTATTAGCAAACGTGTGACCAATTGCGTCACGGGCCCGGCGTATTCAATGACCAAACAAACCGAAATGTTTGGTCATTGAATACCCAGAGATTTGTCCTTTTCCAATTCATAGGGTTTACTAACCCGGGAGCGAACGCGTCGTGTACTGAGTACACGTACCATGAAAAATGCACGCTTGTTAAACATAGCGTGAACGTAGTGCCGTTGCAGGTAGTCGAAGACGCGACTGCTCGAGGGTTGAATCGCTTTAGTGAATGGAGCTCCACATGACATATTTCAATCTATGTTTCACCCTTCTTTTACCCATAGGCTGTTTTCCACATTTAATTTCCATGAACATTACTTTCTATCATTTATGGGCAACTATTTCGAATTTCGAATAGTCGATAATGATTTTTTTGATGTTGGTGAATAATTTTGTCCCATTCGACCTTTTGTCCCATTCGACCGTTTGTTCCTTCGACTTTTTGCCCATTCGACCTTTTGTCATACGTCCGTGGCACAGTGGTCACACGTTCGCATCACAAGCGGATGGTCATGAGTTTGATTCCAGTCCCGTCACTTGCAATTTTTCCTCAATTATTCTTCCCACCGACCCTCTTCTGAGCCTACAGCTCTAACGGACCCGGAAAACTTGGATATCGGTGAACGGGTACTCATAATGAATGACCCCCAATCGGACTGGAAAAGGAACAACAGCCACGTCACATCAACATCATTGTGTTCATCATTCTACCATGGTAGATTAAATAAAAGAAAATCGGGTTAAGTACGGTTCCTTTGAATTCCACTAAGAATTTGCATCCTTTGACAGATACGTATTTCGACCTCAACTGTAAGGTCGTCTTCAGTGTCTTGTACTTGACTCGACTGAAGAGATCCATCGCATTCTACACGTCTCATACATCATAGGTAAAAATAATAGGTAGCTTAATCTAGGTAGTTTTTTTTTTTTTTTTTTTTTTTTTTCTTTTTTTTCCCGAGCATGCAAAAACTTATATCTATATTAACCTCCACCATAGAATAGGTAAAATTTCCCTCCACCACCGAATAGGTACATTTCCCTCCAGCACAGGATAGGTAAAACAAAGTTCATGTATCACAGGTACATTATGAGACGCACGCCATACGAGAGGAGGTGGGAAAGGCGCAGAGGACAGTGAATAGAGGTTTGGAATACGATTTCAGGTCGAAAGTTGCTGAACATGTCTTTGAGGAGGGCCACCCTGTAACTACAGAGGATATTCAAATTTTGCGAAATGTAACTTCACCTTGGAAATTGGACGTTGCTGAGAGTCTAGAGATATACAAACAGGTACCTAACACGCTGTTGAATAAGGACCAAGGCAATGGAAGTTCGTGGCTTTTCAAATTATTACCCCCTAAGCACTCTCGTATGGCGTGCGTCTCATAATGTACCTGTGATACATGAACTTTGTTTACCTATCCTGTGCTGGAGGGAAATGTACCTATTCGGTGGTGGAGGGAAATTTTACCTATTCTATGGTGGAGGTTAATATAGATATAAGTTTTTGCATGCTCGGGAAAAAAAAGAAAAAAAAAAAAAATAAAAAAAACTACCTAGATTAAGCTACCTATTATTTTTACCTATGATGTATGAGACGTGTAGAATGCGATGGATCTCTTCAGTCGAGTCAAGTACAAGACACTGAAGACGACCTTACAGTTGAGGTCGAAATACGTATCTGTCAAAGGATGCAAATTCTTAGTGGAATTCAAAGGAACCGTACTTAACCCGATTTTCTTTTATTTACAGATATTCCCCTAACAAGCCCAGGTTAATCATCATCATGGTAGATTAGAAAAGTGGCAGCAGCATAAAGGTATTACGAGTGTTTGAGTGTGTCCACCATAAAAGCAAGTGAATTGTTAGCTTACCTACATGTATACGCAGATTTAACAATGGATGAAGTATTATATTTTTGATCAGAATTTACCCAAAAGAGCAATTTCAATGTTGTAGTCGATTCGGGGCAAAATGAACACTGGCAATTATGAATGGTTGTACGCGCGTTGCATGTTGCAGCCCATGCAACGGTGAGTCGATAAGGAGAGCGTCCAATATAGCTCTGGTCCTCACAAGATCCTACCTCATGCTTCCACGGGTCAAGCGATGACAAAGACCGCCAGCTAAGAGTTGTGTGCTTAGCTGGTAGTGCAGCCTGGGCACTGTTGTCCTTCTGACTTCAGCTAGATTGAGGAGGTACGATCCGAGTGTCTGTTCACCAAGGAGGTGCGGCTCAAACAGCGTCTGTTCTGGCATCCAGCGGCTGAGTAAGACACCGCATCACGCCCAGCTAGATCCAAGGTGGTAGTCCCATCAGCGTGGTCGTCCCAGTGTTGGTTGGGACGTTAAACAGAACTGGCACGATGGCCATCCGGCGAGACAGGAGTGTTGGGTTGGCGTAGGCCCTATAAGCCACCCGTAAAAATCCCCATTGCGAATAACATAGGAGAAAATACGACTCGATACAATCGGCAAAGACCCACGCGACGAAATAAGGACTACGATTGGAAACTTGGAACATTGAATTGCAAGTCACTAGGTTTCGCAGGATGTGACAGGATAATCTACGACGAACTACATCCCCGCAACTTCGACATCGTGGCGTTGCAGGAACTTTGTTGGACTGGACAGAAAGTGTGGAAAAGCGGGCATCGAGCGGCTACCTTCTACCAAAGCTGTGGCACCACCAATGAACTGGGAACAGGATTTATAGTGTTGGGCAAGATGCGACAACGTGTGATCGGGTGGCAGCCGATCAATGCAAGGATGTGCATGTTGAGAGTTAAGGGCCGTTTCTTCAACTACAGCATCATCAACGTCCACTGCCCACACGAAGAGAGACCTGATGACGAGAAAGAAGCGTTCTACGCGCAGTTAGAGCAAACATACGATGGTTGCTCGCCGCGTGAAAATCTTTGTCGGAGACATGAAAGCGCAGGTAGGAAGGGAGGAAATGTACAGACCGGTAATCGGGCGAAACAGCCTGCACGCCGTATCGAATGATAACGGCCAGCGATGCGTAAACTTTGCAGCCTCCCGTGGTATGGTAGTCCGAAGCACCTTCTTCCCCCGCAAAGATATCCACAAAGCCACCTGGAGATCACCCGACCATCAAACAGAAAACCAAATCGACCACGTTCTAATCGACGGTAAATTCTTCTCAGATATAACCAACGTCCGCACATACCGCAGTGCGAATATAGATTCGGATCACTACTTAGTCGCTGTATGCATGCGCTCAAAACTTTCGACAGTTATCACCACGCGTCGAAGTCGAACGCCGCGGCTCAACATCGAGCAACTTCGTAACGTAGAAGTGGCTCAAGACTACGCGCAGCAGTTAGCAGTGGCCCTACCAACGGAAGAGCAGCTTGGCGCAGCTACACTTGAAGATGGCTGGAGGGACATCCGATCCGCCATAGGTAGCACCTCGGCTACAGCACTAGGCTTCGCGACTCCGAATCACAGAAACGACTGGTACGACGGCGAATGTGAACAGTTGAAAAACGAGAAGAATGCAGCATGGGCGAGAATGCTGCAACACCGTACGAGAGCGAATGAGGCACGTTACAAACAGGCGCGTAACAGGCAGAACTCAGTCTTCCGGATGAAGAAGCGCCAGCAGGAAGAACGAGATCGCGAAGCGATGGAAGAGCTGTACCGCGCTAAGGACACACGAAAGTTCTACGAGAAGCTGAACCGCTCGCGCAGAGGCTTTGTGCCACAAGCCGACATGTGCCTAGATAATCACGGGAATATTCTCACGAGCGAGCGTGAGGTGGTCGAGAGGTGGCAGCAGCATTACGATGAGCACCTCAATGGCGACGTTGCAAGTACCGAAGGTGGCGTGGTAACAGATCTAGGAGTATGTGCACAGGACGAAAGACTTCCGGCCCCTGACCTTCAAGAGATTGAGGAGGAGGTTGGCCGGTTGAAAAACAACAAGGCCGCTGGAGCAGATCAACTACCAAGCGAGCTTCTAAAATACGGTGGAGAAGCACTGGTGAGAGCACTACACTGGGTCATTACCAAGATTTGGGAGGAGGAAGTATTACCGGAGGAATGGATGGAAGGTATCGTGTGTCCCATCTACAAAAAGGGCGACAAGTTGGATTGCGGGAACTACCGCGCGATCACACTACTGAGCGCTGCCTACAAGATACTCTCGCTACAGCGGACCAGATGTTCGCCATCCGCCAGGTGTTGCAGAAATACCGCGAATACAACGTGCCCACACATCACTTGTTCATCGATTTCAAATCGGCGTATGATACAATCGATCGAGAACAGCTATGGCAGATTATGCACGAATACGGATTCCCGGATAAACTGATACGGTTGATCAAGGCGACGATGGATCGAGTGATGTGCGTAGTTCGAGTATCAGGGACACTCTCGAGTCCCTTCGAATCTCGCAGAGGGTTACGGCAAGGTGATGGTCTTTCGTGCTTGCTGTTCAACATTGCTTTAGAGGGTGTAATAAGAAGAGCGGGGATAAACACGAGGTCCGTTCAGCTGCTTGGTTTCGCCGATGACATTGATATTATTGCTCGTTAATTTTAGACGATGGCGGAAACGTACATCCGACTAAAGAGTGAAGCCAGGCGAATCGGATTTGTCATCAATATGTCGAAGACAAAGTACATGATGGCAAAGGGCTCCAGGGAGGAATCACCGGTGATGAAATCGAGGCGGTTGAAGAATTCGTGTACTTGGGCTCACTGGTGACCGACGACAACGACACCAGCAGAGAAGTTCAGAGGCGCATTGTGGCAGGAAATCGTGCCTACTTTGGACTCCGCAGAACTCTACGATCGAATAAAGTTCGCCGTAACACGAAGTTAACCATCTACAAAACGTTGATTAGACCGGTCGTCCTCTATGGGCACGAAATATGGACCATACGTGCAGAGGACCAACGCGCCCTTGGAGTTTTCGAACGGAAGGTGTTGCGTACCATCTACGGCGGAGTGCAGATGGAAGACGGGACTTGGAGAAGGCGAATGAACCACGAGCTGCATCAGCTGCTAAGAGAACCAACCATCGTCCATACCGCGAAAATCGGGAGGCTACGGTGGGCGGGTCACGTCATCAGGATGTCGGATAGCAACCCGACTAAAATGGTTCTCGAGAGTCATCCGACCGGTACAAGAAGACGTGGAGCGCAGCGAGCTAGGTGGGTCGACCAAGTGGAGGACGATCTGCGGACCCTACGCAGAGTGCGGAACTGGAGGCAAACAGCCATGGACCGAGTGGAATGGAGGCGGCTACTATGTACAGCAGAGGCCACCCCGGCCTTAGCCTGACCGCTCGCTCGTACGCGCGTTGCATACTGTTAGGCGGTTTAGAGAGTTTGGGGGCGTCCATAAATGACGTAGCCTTTTTTAAGCGATTTTTAATACCCCCCTCCCCCCTCGTAGCATTTCGTCACAAATTCAAATACCCCCCTCTATAAATGACGTAGCATGTTAAACACCCCCCCCCCCTCAACAAAATTTTCATGTAAAAAAAAATTCGAACTTAGTTCTGATTGAAATTTTAACTTGAATGTTAATAGAATATTATGAAAAAAAAACAATAGCAAGAAAACATTGCCGACTACCAGGTTCAGATCGCCGACATCAAGACCATAGGTGCAACCAGTGGAGATTATCACCAGAGCTAATGACTCAATAAACCGCCCATCGTTCTGCTTGATGCTGAAGAACCAGAAATTGATGCTCTCAATATACCATAGAAGCTCTTCCGGAGATATTAGTTTGCTCACTAATAAATCTATTAAGAATATCAAATTGGTTTTATTTGAATAAAATTCACCACGACATTCGAAGGACCCTGCAGGAGTTCTTCTAAAATTCTTACAGCAGTTCATTTTGGAATTCCTCGAGAAGTTTCTTTTGAAATTTCCATTTTTGAGAATGTCTCCCTTTTTAGTTCCTCCAGCACTTCCTTCTAGGATTTCTCCACAGACAAACAGACGTAACACTCTGATAATTCTCATCGTACACCGATTTAACGGTCTTTTCCAAAATTTGATAGTTGGCTAACTGCCCAACCGTGGCGCTCGCATAGTTTTTGTTCGAGTTTGACGTTTGCTCACTACCGCCACCTAGTTGGTGGTCGGCCAAACTTAGTCCTTTTAGCATTGGGCGAATATGTTTCCGTGACTATGATTTGAATCGAAAAATGTTCGAAGTGTTACGTCTGTTTGCCTGTGATTTCTCCATTAATTTTCTTTGGGATTTCATTAGAGAATTCCTCGTTATTGTATTCCTTCGGGGGTTCCTTCAAAGATCCCTTCAATAGTTCATTCCGGAGTTCCTTTTTAGATTCCCTCAAAACCTCCTTCTGAGATTTCTCCATGAGTTTTTTTTCTAAGGTTTTTCTAAAAGTTTATCCAAGGGTTCCTTCAGGAGTTTTTTCAAGGTTTTCTTCTCCTCTCTTCCACCAGCAGTTTTTTTGGACATCTTTACAGGGATTTTAACCGGAATTTCTTTTGAGATGCCATCAGAACTTTTTTCTGTGTTTCCTAAAGAAGTTCCTTTCGGGATTCCTCCAGGAGTTCCTTCTTGGTTTCCTTCAGGAATTCACTCAGATATTCATTCCAAGACCTCGGCAGGTAGCCCATCCGGCATTCTTTCAAAACCCTCCCAGGAGTTGCTTCTGGGATTCCTCCAGGTGTTCTTTTTTGGATTCCGTCAGGAATTCTTTCCTGGACTCTTCTGGGATTCCTCGAGGACTTCCTTCTAGGATTTATCCAGGATGTTTTTTTTGGGACTCCTCCAGTAACGTTTTCCGGCATCCCTCCTATCACTTCATCCAGGATTCCTCCAGGATATCTTAGAATTCTGCGAGGAATCCCTTTACGAATTCCTCCCATAGTTGCTTCTGGGATTCCCTCAGGATTTTCTTTCTTAGATTTCATCAGGAGTTAAGATAATCTTCCGTGATTCCCCAAAAGTTATTTCCGGGATTCCTTCAGGAATTCTTTACGGGATTCTTTCAATTTTTTCTTTTGTGCTTTCTTCAGAAATTAAACCAGGAGTTCCTTTTGACAATCAACAAATATCTCCTTCTAAGATTCTTCCAGAAGTTTATTCAAGATTTCTCTGAAAGCTTCATCTAGATTTGCTCCAGGTACTCCTCACAGAATATCTTTTGAAATTTATCTATTTCCTTTCAAGATTGTTTTAGGAGTTCCTTCTAAAATTCTTCTGGAAGTTCCATCGGGGATTCCTTCTGAAATTCCTCCAGATCCTTTTGGAATGTTTTCAGAAGTTTTTTTTTTTCTGGAATTCCCAGTAGGAATTCTTGTGGAAATGTTATCCTTCCCCTGTTGGGGAAACCTATAAAGAACACAATGAGATATTCCTTACAAAGTTGCTAGAAGAGCTCCTTAAGAAATTATTGGATGAATTCTTCGAGAAAGTCCTGTAGGAAATCCTGGAATAATGCAGTAATGCCAAAAACTTAGAAAAAAAAATCCTTTGCAACCTTAGCGGCGTGCAGTGCCCTATAGCAAGCAGCAAACTATTGGTCTTGAGAAGCATTTAAGCGAAATTGATTTTTGTCTGCAAACACAATACATTATTCTTCACGCAGGATTTCAAAACCACTTTCTCAGATACAGTTGTTGCGTCCGATAGCTGCATGCCTTATGAAATGAAGCCGGCATTTATTTTTTGTTTATCCATTATTTGTTATTTACATTACTGTGAATGGAAAAAAAATCATGCAATATTTTTGCCTTTCTCGTACACTAAGTGTACTGGAAAGGCTATATGTTCACTCCAAAAATGACTTTTTGATAGAAGGCCCAGAGGGTCGAGTCACATATACCAATCAACTCAGCTCGACGAATTGAGGTGATGTCTGTGTGTGTGTATGTATGTGTGTGTGTGTGTATGTGTGTGTGTGAGTATGTGTGTGTACAAAATAAACTCACATCACTTTTTGGCAGAAAACCTCAACCGATTTTTATGACCGATGGTTCATTCGACGCGGAATCTGGTCCCATTGTTTCCTATTGAAAATGGTTCGGATCGATTCAGCCGTTCCGAAGTTATGGTCATTTAGGTGTTCCGGATCAGTACCCCAGGGAGGGGTCAGATATGAAAAGGCTACAAAACCATGCATGCGACATATCAGACTGCGGCGTTTTTGATAACCTGACGAACGGTAAGCAGGAAAATACTCTCAGTCCATATCTGAACCAGTAGTATTCCGGAATCGGTTCCGGATGTCCCGCCGGAGGTGGCCAAATATAAAAGTGAGCCAAATCCATACATGCGACACATCCAATAGCGGCTTTTTCGATAATCTGATGAACAGTGAGCAGGAAAATAGCCTTTGACCCAGCAGAGACTACTGGTAGTGTTCCGGAACCGGTTCCGGGTGCCCCGCCGGAAGTGGCCAAATATAAAATTGAACCAAACCAATGCATGCGACACATCCAATCGCGTCTCTATAGATAACCTGATGAACGGTTAGCAATAAAATGGAATCAGACTATATTTAGGAAAACGAATAGTATTCCGGAACCGGTTCCGTGTGTCCCGCCGGAAGTGGTCAAATATAGATGGGAACCAAACCCATGCATGCGACACATTAAATAGCAGCTTTTTCGGTAACCTGAAGAACGGTAAGCAGGAAAATAGTTTTAGATCACAGCAGAGAATACCGGTTTTGTTCCGGAACCGGCTCCGGATGTCCCGCCGGTAGATAGAAAACAAACCCACGACACATTAAATTGCAGCTTTTCCGAAAACCTGAAGAACGGTAAGCAGGAGAATAGCTTTTAATCACAGCAGAGAATACCGGTTGTGTTCCGGAACCGACTCCGGATGTCCCGCCGGAAGTGGTCCAATATTAAAGCGAACCAAACCCTTGACCAAACCCATGCATGCGACACATCAAATAGTGACTTTTTGATAACCTGGTGAACAGTAAGCAGGAAAATAGCCAGCAGAGACTACCGATGGTGTTCTAGAACCAGTTCCGAATGTCCCGCCGGTAGTGGTCAAATGAAAAATTGAACCAAATCCATGCATGCAACACATCAAATCGTGGCTCTTTAGATAACCTGATGAGCGGTTAGCAAGAAAAGGGTTTTAAACCATAGTTGAGACAACCAGTAGTATTCCGGAACCAGTTCCGGGTGTCTTGCAGGAAGTGGTCAAATGCATATAAGAGCCAAACCCATGCATGCGACATATCAAACCACGGCTTTTTCGATAACCTGATGAACGGTTTACAAAAAAATAGTCTCAGATCACATTTGAGACTACCGGTAGAACCCGTTTTGTATGTCTCGGCAGAATGACCAAAATGTAAAATGAATCAAATCCATGCATGCACATCAATTTTCGGCTTTTCAGAAAACCTGTTCAACAGCTAGCAAGAGACTAGTCTCAGACCATATTTGAGACAATAGGTATAGTCTTGGAACCGGTTCCGGCTATCTCAAAGGAAGTGGTAAAAACAGTGACACTAATCAATGCATGCGATAAATATGTGTAAGAGAACAAAATCTTGACAAAACTGATGCAGGCTCATCAAATCACATCTTCTCATATTCCTGAGGTGTAAACATACAGTACATGAGAAAATTGAAATTTAATCGCATCAACCTCGAGCAAAGTTTTTCAATCCCATTTTGCGTCTAAATTTTTTTGTCAAATTTTTTGAATCTAGTAACCAATTATAATAAAATATAGCCTGAAGTGTGCAGGAAAAAGTTTATCGAAGACTGGAAAGTGATTTTTGGTTGTGAAATAAATTATATTTAAGCTTGTTATTATCTTGGTATTCATGGTATTCCAGTAATAGTAAAGGTAGTCACGCAGTCAACTAAGAGGTCTGATATTTTTCAGCTCTGCCTATACATTGAACATAACACCGGAAATTTGTGCCATCAGTAACTCGATGATGGCTTGGATTCTTGCTTTTATAAATAAATTATTCACAGAATTCAGGATGCTTACGTCGACGGAAAGATCATGAGTACATATTCGACGAGAAAGGCACTGTCACCACTAGGTGGATTAATCCGGGTTTTTTTAGTTACTGGATAATGATAATTAATGCAAGTTAAATGTTTATTAATTATGAAATATTGTTTTCAATAGGCCTAGTAGAAAGCTACGTAGCATATCATAAACTCCTACCCCCTATCGTCACACTTCGTCACAAAATCACAAATACCCCCCTCCCCCCCCAAAAAGCTACGTCATTTATGGACGACCCCTTTGGAAAAAATCAATCCGATTATTTTGGCCTAAAGTTTATTTAATTAACTTTGATGTTATGTAAACTCGTCTAAGATGGAGTATTGTATCTGTGTTATTGATCTCCGTAGGCAAATTACTTTACTGGTCGATGTAATCAAAGATACAGCATAAAATATGCAGGGGTGTCCATTATGCCCCGATGGGTGTCCATTTCGCCCCGTACCTTTCTGACAGCCCCAAAAAATACACAATTTACAATTCATTATTTATTCACTATAATGACATTCCACCTGCTGTAAATGTTTAAAATACGTAGGAAACAAGTTAAAGTTGTAAGCCAACTGATAATATGTTGAGTTTTTGTCTGTTATACAGGCCCAAGGCCGGATTTAAGGGGGGCGGTGGGCCAGGGTTCCGGGCCCCCACATAAACCTTTTTGCTTGCTAAACATTAACAAAAACAAAGAAAAGCAAATTTGCTCATGGCATTTGTACCTCCGAGGGGCTTCCACATCCGCTCTGGCCCCGGGCCCCCAAAATCCTTAATCCGGGCCTTACAGGCCTAACGTACTTATTTGCTTAGGGTGTCCATTATGCCCCTAATCCCCGTACATGTACAAAGTGTAACTGCAGCTGCCAATTGAAATCAGGCAAGTAGTGCACTAGTGGACAAAATAGGCTGCAGATGTGGTTAAAAAAAAACACTGTTCTTTCTTCTAAAAAAAGTCTCACGAAAAATAGGGGCTTAAAACCCTATTGAAGTGGTAATATTTTGTAATATACTTGGCTTAAAGGCCCATCTCAATTATTGGTTCAAACAGGAGATTAAGGACCCCCTATAGTCGCAGAATTGAAGGCGTGGATATTCAGCATGACGAGTTTGATTCCCGGTCGGTCCAGGAGTTTTTTGTAAAACAAATTTCCTTGACTTCCTTGGGCATAGGGTATCTTCGTGCCTGTCATACGATACACACATGTAAAATGGTCATTGGCAGAGGAAGCTCGCAGTTAATAACTGTGGAAGTACTCATAGAACACTAAACTGAGCTGACGTAACGTCCCGGTGGGGACTAGGGTGGCCCACACTTATATGAAAATAAAAAAATTCGAAAAATACCAAGTTTTACCTCCTCAATCAGTTGTTTTGGACTCCCAGAAGCTACGTTCAACATTTGAGCAAAATCGGTTTAGCCCTTAGGCTAAAACTCGGCGCCCCTTAGGGCGCACAAAACGCTTGAAGTTTGTATGGGAAAACTTGGCCAAATGTATGCAGAAATTTTAAGTTTTCGAATTATGCCGTTAGGTGGCGCTGTAAGCGTTCAATAATCAAACCCTTTGGTATTATTGTAGGTGAATATATGCCAGAGAACTTTGTCGAAGACCGTGAAGTGATCCGACGGCTGTGAAAAAAGTTATACCCAAAAGTTATCATTACTGATATTATTCCTTTACATGTATTGGAAAAATAACAATAAAGTTTATCCTCACTTTTCCTAGGGTATAACTTTTTTCACAGACGTTGGATCACTTAGCGGTCTTCGACAAAGTTGTTTGGCATATAGTCACCTACAATAATACCAAAGGGTTTGATTATTAAACGCTTACAGCGCCATCTAGCGACAAAATTCGAAAACTTAAAATTTCTGCATACATTTGGTCAAGTTTTCCCATACAAACTTCAAGCGTTTTGAGCGCCCCCTTAGGCTCAACCGATTATGCTCAAATTTTAAACGTAGCTTCTGGGAGTCCAAAACATCTGATTGAGGAGGTAAGACTTGGCATTTTTCGAAATTTTTGTTTTTCATATAAGTGTGGGCCACCTTAGTGGGGACGTTACGCCAAGAAGAAGATAAAGATTATGGATGAAGAGCACGTATTTATTCATTATTTTTTATTGAAGAACGTGAAGCGGAAGTGGGAATAGCAGATCTCTTCCTGAAAAAAAAAGAAAAATGGCGTGGATGAAGTAGTATGGGAGGAAATACTAATTCTGTGGCCGTTGTCAGGAAAGTACTACCAAAAGCTCAACGCATTTCGCATAGGTTTTGTGACGTGAGCTGGAACGTGTACGTTTAAAAACGGGAGTATCTTGACGGACGAATGTGAAGTGTCCGAAAGGTGGAAGTAACACTTCGACGAACATGGAGCAGGGAACGCAGTCACAGGGAATCAAGGCAGTAACGTGAAGCAATGAATTAGGTGGGCTGGCTAACAGATATGCTTGTAAGGGAGACAAACTTAAAGGTAGTATGGAAATAAAACTAACCCAAACGTATACAAAAATGACAAGTTATAGAATTTTGCCTGTGTGTGCCAGAAGGTGCCAAACAACTTTGTCGAAGACCGCAGAATCATTTCTGCGTACGGTTGCCAAGGTCACATAGAAACAGGCGTAACGCTTGAAACAATTAACGTTAAAAACATCGTCAATACAGCTAAACCGCCCAATGCTATATTTGGCCGAGTCATCCCTAGGTGGCAGTAGTGAGCAAACGTCAAACAAGACACCAGCACCGTGAGTGGTCAATCGACCCACTATCGAATATTTGAATTAACCGTTTGATTGTGGTCGATGGAAAATGAGTAGATAGAGTGTGACTTCTGTTTCTCTGCTGCAAGGTTTTCCCACATAAAATTCAAGCTCGTTGAGCGCCCCCTTACTTAATCAATTTGGCTCAAATTTTCATCGTAGCTTGTAGGAGTCAAAAACAGCAGATTCAAGACTATGCATTTTTCAAGTTTCATGTTTTGCCTTTCTCGTACACCAAGTGTACTGGAAAGGCTATATGTTCACTCCAAAAATGACTTTTTGATAGGAGGCTCGGAGGGTCGAGTCACATATACCAATCAACTCAGCTCGACGAATTGAGGTGATGTCTGTATGTGTGTATGTATGTGTGTATGTATGTGTGTGTGTATGTGTGTGTGTGTACAAAAAAACTCACATCACTTTTTGGCAGTAAACTTCAACCGATTTTAATGACCAACGGTTTATTCGACGCGGAATCTGGTCCCATTGTTTCCTATTGAAAACGGTTCGGATCGGTCCAGCCGTTCCGGAGTTATGGTCATTTAGGTGTTCCGGAACGGTACCCCAGGAAGGGACCCGATATGAAAATGCATCAAACCTATGCATGCGACACATCAAACCACGGCATTTTCGATAACCTGATGAGCGGCAAGCAGAAAAATAGTCTAAGACCATATCTGAACCGGTAGTGTTCCGGAACCGGTTCTGGGCGTCCCGCTGGAAGTGGCCAAATATACAATTGTACCAAACCCATGCAAGCGACACATCAAACCACGGCATTTTAGATGACCTGATGGACAATGAGCAGGAAAATCATCTCAGACCATATCTGAACCGGTAGTGTTCAGGAACCGGTTCTAGGCGTTCCACTGGAAGTGGTCAAAAATACAATTGAACCAAACCCATGCATGCGACACATCAAACCACGGCATTTTCGATGACCTGATGGACAATTAGCAGGAAAACCATCTCAGACCATATCTGAACCGGTAGTATTCCGGAACCGGTTCTAGTCGTCCCGCTGGAAGTGGCCAAATATTCAATTGAACCAAACCCATGCATGCGGCACATCAAACCACGGCATTTTCGATGACCTGATGGACAATGAGCAGGAAACCATCTCAGACCATATCTGAACCAGTAGTGTTCCGGAACCCGTTCCGAGGTTCCCGCCGAAGTGGTTAAATCTGAAAGAGAAACAAACCCGTACATGCGTCACATCAAATAGCGGCTTTTTAGATTACCTAATGAACGGCCAGCAAGTGTTTCGGAATCGGTTTTGAGTGGCCGGAACAGGCCAAATGTAAAAGTAAACCAAAGCCAAGCATGTGACACATCAAATCGTGGCTTTTGCGATAACCTGATGAACAGTTAGCTAGAAAATAGCCTTACGTCTCACTAAAGACAACTGGTAGTGTTCCGGAATTGGTTCTGAGAGTCCCATCGAAATTGTCAAACCCTGCATGTGACACCTTCAATTTTCAGCGTTTTTGGTTAACCGATGAGCAGTTGACAAGACAATAATGTTAGGCCATATTTGGTTCAGCCGGTAGTTACCCGGAATCAGATCCGGGTAGTAAAATGTAAAATTTAACCAAACCCATGGATGCGGTACATCAAATCACGACCAGTCTTGTAAACATTCGACACTTTTCACTACCTTCATTTCGTTGCCACAGTCGGGTGTTAGTCGGCTTTGTTACATTCGTGCGCTATCGTTACCTCTTACCTACACACAACACGAGCAGTAGAACGAAGATCAATACACATAAGAAAGGGTCAAATCAATGTCATCTGACACGATGACATGTGTCTAATTCTAGCTTTACGCATAGATTTTCAGCCAATTCCGATTATGAATGTTAATATTAGTTTATTATTGCATGTTGCATTGAATACGACACACAGATGGGTAACATAGCTCTTATTATGGAAGAAGACAGGAATAACAAAAGCCGAACCGTCTCCCGAAGCCGCTATCGTGGTGAAGTGCATTCGTTTGACATTTTTGTTTCGAACAGTAGTTCGATTGCTTGTGTTGCGAATGTCGGAGACAAAGGAGGCCGAATATCGACGAAAAGGTTCAAATGACTGTGATCTCTAACATGACTGATCACGACTTATCGACAACCTGATGGAAAAATAGGGTCAGACCACATTAGATTCCAGGTAGTGTTGCGGGTTCAGCTGTGGCTTCGAAAGTGGTTAGAAGTAAAAGTGAAGCATTAATGCGATATATCAAATCGCGGTGATTAGGTAAAGGTGAATAAATAGCAATAAAATATTCTCAGACCATAATTGGGACAACCGGTAGTGTCATGGTCCATGACTCATGGAACCAGAACCGGCTATCCCACCGGAAATTACCAAATATAAAAATGAACCAAACCCATACATACGACATATCAGATCGCAGATTTTTTGATAATCTAATGAACGGTTATCAAGAAAATAGCCTTAGATCACATTAGAGACTAGCTGTTGTGTAGCAGAACCAACGTTCATATGAAAAAATAAATAGTGGCTTTGTTTAATGGCCTGATAAACATTAGGTATGAACAACAGTGACGAATAGGTCTAAGGTCTCATATATGCGAACAAAAAATAGACAAAACTAAAGCGATCTCATCAAATCGTACCATTTCAGATTCCTAAGGTGTAAATTTATAGCAGGATGGGTCAACGTTGAATGGAAAAATAAGAATTTGATCGCGTCAAAAGAAGATGGTGGCTGTCTTAAGAAATTTTGAGCTCTAAAACTACATAAAATAAGTGTATTTGGTATGGGAAATATGTTCGGAGTCCACCAGAGTATCCAAGATAGCGGTCCAAAGTCCAAGATAATGGCCCAGTGTTCAAGTTAGTGCCTATTTTATAGGATTTTTAATTCTTGCATTATGGGCATATTTTGTATGAAAATATGTCCAGAATTCAAAATTTGTAACCAGAAAACCCAAGCTGTGCGCTGTTTTACAAGGTCTGCAATATGACTATAGTTTGAATGGGGAAGAATGCCGGTCTTCGTCCAAAACTGGTAACCAGAAAATCATAAACGACATGCCAAAATTCAATACGGCGACTATTTTATGTAATTGTAGGTGCAGAGTCCAAAAATGAATACCAGAACATCCAAGATGGTGTCTCAATGTTCAAGATGGCGGTTAGTTTAGTTGGGGTAGATATCCGGAGCAATAAAATGATGACCGGAAAATCTAAAATGACGTTTCAAAATTATGCGGCTTCATGACACTTGTTTGGTTTGAGTTTTGGATCGTTGTCTTATATTTTCTGAATATTAGATGTTATGCTAATATAAAATGTATCCATATTGAGTAGATTTAGCAAGCAGTTTTCATTTTGTATTTATGTCAATGTTATCAACATGTCGCTCGAGTTTTGTTGAAAGGATATTTTAAAGCACGAGAAAGGCACCATCACCGCTAGGTGGATTAATTAGGGTTTTTTCATACATAAGTGCGGACCATTTACCAAAACCAGAACCGTTAGGTTTTAAAATGTACGAAAACCTGATTATCGATTTCAAATATAATTTCTTATAGGTACACATTTTTACAACAGCTTCCATTGCTCGTCTATGGATCAGCAGATGGTAATATCTCGACCGTTTTTAGCCCCACGCTGAAACACTTACTTATATTGCTTCCGACCTAAAACACCACCGAAAGCGTGTCTGCGTTTTTCTGCACGGGTGCACGAGACGTTGGCACGTGTACACTCAGCACAGCGACCTGACGACCATCTCTGCATGCATATAGATAGATAGGATAGATAGCTTTGTATTTTGAGATGGAGCAACAGCTCTATGCGGCATGGGGCATGGTACACAGATTATATAAGCAAGCCCTTCTGGATTGGGTGTCTATTTTCCTTTGCACCACGCGTAAAGCCGACTGTGTCCTACTTTGGTGCGTTTGGTTGACGAAGGCGACGTGGTGCGGTGGTAGCCCCACGCTTTGTATACAAGGGGAAGTTGGGAAGAACGCACTTCACAAAATCAGCTGTCGCGTTTATATAGGGTATGTGTTCCATCATTAATCTCATGCTCCCATATTCATCCTATTCGAAAACAAGCGATTACGGCACCAATTGATTCCGTTCTTTTTGCTTTCATGGGTGCTCACTTCTAACAAAATATACAAAAATAAGAAACAAAACAAACAGCGCTTCAATCCTTTGTTTTTCGTAGGATGAAAATGGGAGCCCTAGTTTATAGTAAAAACGGATCCAGAAAGTATGAACGCAAAAGTTAGCCTCAAATATACAATGACACATATTGCCCATTTTACTGGCATTTTACCAAACAGCATCAAATTGGGCAAGGAATCATAATACCCACACTTTTTGCACCAATTTATTGCAGAAACGGAGAATAGGAGGCAATCAGTAAAGTACTAGATTGAAAGTAGTGAGCTGGATTTTTGTATGGTGAGATGATCTGAAACATGCTTGCTCTTGGATAGGGATTTTATCACAGGGTCGTTGAAGCAGCATAGTCCTTTTCACATTTCAACCCTCGGAAGGAACTCGTTTACAGAGAGAACACTGAGGACAAGTAACACGTGCCCAGCGGGGATGCACGTGTAAAGACGGATACACACCAAAGCCTTACAATAGGGATGCTCAAAAACCTCAAAAAAGCTAATTTTCGATCACCAGTGGAGGACGAGGCATGGATGTTCCCTTTTGGAACATGGAAAACGAACAAAGAGGAAAGTGGTGTAAACTTATTAATCAATGACTACGGTTTTATAAAAGAATCGCTACCACAAATATCAACTTAACAAACTATTTATTAGTCCTGGCTCCTATTTCTCACACTGACGTCACATAGGGTACTTGCGCTTGTTTTCGGTGGGATCCGGATCCATGGCGGTAGCGGTGTATCGGTGTAGGCCTGGAGAGTAGGTTGATGATGGCATCGGGCACTTCCGGGTGTTCGTAGGTAACCGAATGGCACGGTCGGCAAGATTCGGTCGGCTTTCCAAGATGGCCGACGTTGTATGAAGATCTAGTTCTTCCCGGGTTGCCGAACAATGGAGATGGAACGTCGCAAATTGTTCGGAAGATGGCGGCTTGACGGTCGCTTCGCAGCTGTTGGGCAGTGGTGATGGCCAGAATATCGGATGGCTTACCACAGGCCAATTTGCGGTTTCCGGTCTTCGACCGGGCAATGGATGAAAGTGGCCGATATGACGGATGGGCCAACGGGTTTCTGTCCAACTTTGGCGTAACGGAAGGAAGGTGCGCTTGCACGAAGCAGGAGGGGGGGGGGGGGGTTGTTGTCACCTCGGCCGTCCTGCGGTTTTCGGAACTTGTTCCGAAGAAAGAAAAGAAAGAAGAGAAAGGCCCGCTTGCGGACCTATTCACAGTGATTAGCACCCTAATGCGACGCCATCTTCTACCACTTGCACAATTACAATTCATTTTGCACAATTTACCTTTCTCTTTTTAAGCTTTTTCATACATTTCACAAAACATTTTCGGTCGGGCACATTTTCAGCAAAGGACTATAAAAGATCTTTTCATATAATAAAGGCTAATACAATTTCACAATTAACACCAACCGTATTGTAAATTTTCCATCGATTATCGGACTTTTTCGTACTTTTGCCCGTACTACTAGTTTTTAAGGACAACTAGTTTTAACTTCTATAAAAAGCAACACATTAATTAATAAGTTTTAACACATAGGAATATAACAATTTTACTTTTTAACGATTGAACTACACACGACGCGCACTTCTAAATCTTCCACTGGTTGGAACAGAAAAGAAGCTTTCTTGGCAATGGCTGAGTATTTATAAGCTAAATTGTAAGGACGGAGTACAAATAACATTCCAAACAAACATGATATTTGCATACATAGGGAAAGCCTCACCTTTTAATGTAAACCCGTGCAATTACATTAGCACCATCTATGTATCAAATCATGATACATTGGGCAAGCGTTTGTCATGACACATTGATCAAACTGCTGCAAAGTAGTATCACTCTTCAGAGAAATGAGTGGAAAAAGAGCGTGAGTGCCTCACATGTCAAACGAATTGCATGATTGATCCCTCACTCTATGCTGTCATTTTGGACTTCTAGGGTGGGACAAATAATTGGGATTTGCGGTGGAGCCAGCAAATATGCCTTTTGGAACCGAACGGTTACAGATCAATT
Organism: Aedes albopictus; assembly: GCF_035046485.1. Classification (NCBI taxonomy): domain Eukaryota; kingdom Metazoa; phylum Arthropoda; class Insecta; order Diptera; family Culicidae; genus Aedes; species Aedes albopictus. Next base: position 116,552,173 of record NC_085138.1, read on the forward strand.
CTCCATTTCTGCAATGAAATGGTGCAAACAGCGTAGGTTATATGATTTATTGACTAATTTGATGCTGTTTGAGCAAAAGTTTGGATAACTGTGTTGCTGAAGTTGCAGAAAAAAATAATACAACAACACAGTTATTCAAACTTTTGCTCAAATAGCATTAAATTAGCCAATAAATCATATAACCTACGCTGTTTGCACCATTTCATTGCAGAAATGGAGAATTGATCATCTCACCATACAAAAATCCAGCTCACTACTTTCAATCTAGTACTTCACTGATTGCCTCCTATTGACCTTCTCACCATACCAAAATTCAGCTCATTACTACAAATCTAGTACTTCACCGATCTGTCCTATTGACAAATTGAGAGATGAAATTCGTGAAAAAAATCGCGTTCTGGTGGGATTCGAACCCACGACTCCGTATTCGCTAGACCGACGCTTTAACCAACTAAGCCACAGAACAAATAATGATTCTGCGGAATAGAAAGTCAAACTGATCCCGAAGCCGCACCGTGAACACTCCTATTTCACAAACTCATATCTCTTTCGGCTTAGATGCCAATCCACAACACACTCCCGTTTGTGCCCACTAACGCCAACTTCAATCGAACATTCGACACCGCTCTCCCCCAAAAACGCAATTTTCTCAACCTAGTTTGGCTAGCAGAGAGTTCGTAAACCGCTTGCGGCCTGTTGTACGCGTACGTACACGGGTAGCTCCTCTATACCACGCTGGCTGTACACAGTCCTGCTGCAATGCCGACACGTGCTGCCGCTGTCTGAGGCTATGTCGGAACGTGAGAGCATCAAGTGGGTGTAATTTCATTGCTTCGGTTCCGAACTGTACACTGTAATTTCGAGCCGAGTTCCAAGCTGCAGTTCGGTGCTACCTATGGCGATGGGTGAGCGTGAGATGAAACTGGGGTCGCGGTTTTCGAAGGGGGTCAACATTGCGACTAACGTTTTTCGAAATTCCGGGTAAAGATTGTTCTACCACTTCTACTGTGCTTTTAGAATTCTTCCTGGAGTTCCTATGGAGATTCCTTCAGGTGTTCTAGCTGGAATCAGACTTAATTTTTACCGAAAAATTCTTTTGAAATTCTCCTAAGAGTTTCTTGAGATTTACCCAGATGTTCCGTTTAAAATACCTCAAAAGGGTTCCTTCGATTTTTTTGAATAGTTCGGACTGGCATTTTTCCAGTAATCTATTTGCGGTTTATATTTGTGGATATTTCCACCCAAATTGTGCAAATCAGTCATAAGCGGTTTTGTCGACCCAACATAGTTTTACCTTTATACCTAAATTTTTGTTCAGCAATTTGTCTTTGAAGAATTCCAGGAAATTGAATCAAGTGTTCACTGCTCGTGTCCAGACCTAATTTGACTGTTCTGTAATAAGGCCACAAACCCTCAAAAAATTCACCCTATAATGATCCATTAGCAACAATTTACCATGTGTCTGTCATATAGCTCAAATGCTTATTGATATTAATTGGCTCAAAATTTCTCTTCTCCGTGATCAACCATCACACTGACTGGAAGCGATCAAAAATTACACTGGTTCTGGGGTACTTTTCCGCCTGTCGCAGAGTGTGGTTCGCTAAACGACGATAATTGCGGTGGCACCATGTGGCCGCACGTGCCTGAAGGTCACGACACGTGTGCTCATCGTGCACGAAACGGCGGCATTGGAATGCCGCGCAACGGAACGACGGAGTGGAGCTTTTTCGTTCTAATCGGCTGGCCACCCGCCCCCTTGAACAGGAATCGATAGCATGTCGGCATAACGCGATATGATGAAAAGTGCCTTCAACAGTTCTAGGAATTTATGAACGTTTTCGAGTTCGTTAGGAAATTCGCATTATTTGGATTATAATTTTTGGGTTCTTAACTTAGGAACGGAAGTGCTTCTGAGAATTTCAATAAGAAGCTTTCATTTGCAGAATGGTTGAGTTCTGTTTATCGATAGACAGAATGTTAAACCCAAGTGAATCAATAGACGTTAAGCTGTATGTAAGTCGTAAATTTATGATTTATTGGTTTATAGGAATAAAAAGCCTTAAACTATTGCGAACTTTTCAAACAAAACTACGAAACGGCAAACTTTTCGTATATAAACGCTAAGTTTAGACATTATAGTTTTTACTTTTCCGAAGATTCGCCTATCAAGCGACAAAGTAACCTGTAAGCCGTGCAAGCCCACCCGGATAAAACGTGACCGGTGTAAATATCCGGACCACTACATATCCATCGTTTGAACCAAACACGCGGACATACGAATGACAATTTGTGTACGGTAGATAACATCAATCGAAGTGACAACCATTTGGTTTGGTTTATGATTACATGATGCACGTGGTCCGTACAGTGGGAAGTGCACATGATTGTGCGTCTTACATAAAGGTGCTACCATGTCCTCATATCTACTAGCTGAGATATGTACATACATACATTTGTTTGCTCAACATCACATTTAGGATAAAACATATTCAACAATAGTTCGCCACAACACTTGGTTTGTGACTGCCGCTCTCCATCCTCGGTCACGCCAAACGCTCGCCAGGTCACGCTTCACCTGGTCCGCCCATCGTGCTCTCTGCGATCCACGCCTTCTTGTGCCAACCGGATTAGTAGCGAACACCAACTTTGCAGGCATTCTTGCAACATGCCCTGCCCACCGTATCTTTCCGACTTTGGACACCTTCTGGATGGTGGGTCCGCCGTAAAGTACAGCGAGCTCTTGGTTCATCCTTCTCCGCCACACACCGTTCACCTGCACACCGCCGAAGATCATTAGCACGCGTCGCTCGAAAACTCCGAGTGCTTGCAGGTCCTCCTCGAGCATGACCCATGTATTGTGTTCGTAGAAGACCTCCGGTCCTATTAGCATTTCGTACATGGTGAACTTGGTGCGTGGGTGAATTTTTTTTAGACCGCAGCCTCTTCTGGAGCCCGTAGTATGCACGATTTCCACTGATGATGCGCCTCCGTATTTCACAACTAGCATTGTTGTCAGTCGTCAGTAAGGATCCGAGGTAGACGAATTCCTTCATCCCCTCCCGTATATCGTCACATTACTACTGTTGGAGACACCCTAAACAGTTTTTATAGCCGGTGCTAACGGCCACGCTACCAACTGGACTCTGCCTTTGTAAATTTTCTACGACTTTGTTATAATACTATGGTGAACAATACTATTATAAAACTAGAAGAAGTTGGCCTTTTGCCATGAGAAATTAGTCTGTAATTTGATAGCCATGTGAAGAGACGTGTTGAGGAAGAGTTTTAAGCTTAGACTAAATAAATTAATGTTAAGTTAGTACGTCAATTTGAATAAAGTTAATTCCGGAGTATGTGGTTTTAGTGAATAAAAGGTGTATTTGTGCTAACTAAACCGACTGGTAGTGGCAGTGAATTGACCCCAACCGAAACCCAATTCCCAAGGCATAGGAATCGGATCCTAGGCACCCCAGGATCGACCAACCAGGACAAATTCCGGCTTATAATCCCAAGCTATCGATCAGTTGGTCCTTCGAACCGGATTCGTTGGTCGAAGGCACCGAAAAGGAGGAAACCAATTCGCCATTCCAATTCCCCAATTGATTCACTGCCCAACCACTGGAGAGCGCCATTTTGGATATTGGCGTCGGAGCACGTCACCTCCTATCATCCGATCACCGAAATCAACGTAGTACACTTACCCGAAGATTCAACTGCCGAGGAAGAATCTTTCGTTAAGGATCGGGTAGACTTCGAGCATCGATTTTATCAACTGAAATCGTTTCTCTTGGACACAATCAGGGAGATTTCCGACGAAACTGTGCTCAATCCAATTGCTCGCTCTCACGATAACACTCTTTCCGCACCCAACCCCCACGTTAGGCTACCTCAAATAACACTCCCCAAATTCAGTGGCAAAATTGATGAATGGCAGACATTTCGCGATTTATACACTTCTCTGATACACTGGCAACCTGACCTACCAGATATCGAAAAATTTCATTACCTCCGTAGTCAGCTGGAAGGTGAGGCGTTAGCTGTTATCGATTCGCTCCCACTCACCAGGGCGAACTATATGTTGCTTGGGATCTGATCTGCACTCGCTATTCCAATTCCAAAATCCTTCGTAAACGTCAGGTTCAAGCGCTGTTCGAACTACCGGTGGTCAAGAAGGAATCGGCAACAGAACTACAAACCCTTTTGGAATCCTATGAGAAGATCGTGAAGTCGTTGGATCAGGCAACCCCCCAGGCAACGGAGTTCAAGGATCTGTTACTGCTGCATCTACTAAGCTCTCGACTCGATGGTGTAACAAGAAGGAGCTGGGAGGCACATTCTTCTACCAAGGACGTCGATACGGTAAGGGACCTAACCAATTTTCTGCAGCGGCGAATTCAGATCCTGGAGGCACTTCCCACTCGACCGGTTGAGCAGAGAATAGAAGCTGGTTCGTCGAAATTTCCAAGGAAACCCAATGTGGTGAAGGTCTGCAATACCACTCTCCAACCATCGGCTCCACTCAAATGTGTCGCTTGTTCGGATAGTCATTTGCTCTACCTACCAGTGCTCGCAATTTCTAAAACTAGGTACCTGTTTCCGAGAGGGACGGACTACTGCGTTCGCATTCGTTATGCCGAAACTGCTTTCGGCGTGGTCATCAGGCTCGGGATTGTCACTCGAAGTTCACTTGTAGGCAATGCAAGGGCAAACACCATACACTTGTTTGCTTCAAAGGGAAGGTGGAAGAGAAAAGGTCAAACCACACCGGCGAATCTGGTCCGACCACTACCGCAGCACAACCAACCGAAGAGGCAACCAACACCAAGGTGGTTAACGTGGCAACTACTAACGTAGTATCTTGCAGCTCTGCGTCAGGATCGTCGACGGCTGTCTTATTGCTTACGGCGATGGTTCTTTAGGAGGATGATAGGGGTCAAACCGTGCGTGCGCGGGCACTTTTGGATAGCGCAGCGGAATGCAACCTTATCACCAAACGTATGAGGAAACAGCTGGTAGTCAAGGAGGATTCCAGCATGGTCGAAGTTGTAGGCATTCATGGTACATCTAACAAGGTTCATGGCAAGGTCACGGTGACTGTTCGGTCTCGTATTTCCAATTTCGCCCAGGGTATGGATTTTTATGTGTTTCCCAAACTTTCTACTCAACCAGGAATAGCGTCCGTTGACCCCAACAACTGGAACCTACCAGCTGGCATTGAATTAGCGGACCCACACTTTCTCAAGTCTGAACCGATCGATCTGGTGGTAGGAGCAGAGTTCTTTTTGATGTGTTCGTTACCGGTCGGCGCATGAGTCTGGGTGACCATTTGCCACTTTTAGTCGATTCTGTTTTCGGATGGATAGCTACAGGCCGATACCCAATAGATGGTCCAATTACCTCTGTGTTATGCGATGTAGCAACTTCGAGTCGACTAGAAAAGATGATTGAGAAGTTTTGGGAGTATGAGGAGGTTGATTTGGGGAACAACATGTCACCGGATGAAGCCAAATGTGAGGAGTATTTTCAGCGAACAACCCAAAGACAAGATTCAGGAAAGTATATGGTATCGCTACCTGGAAATGAGGAATTGATGCGCAACCTAGGAGATTCTAAGGCGACCGCCGAAAGGAGGTTTCTTCAAATCGAACGACGATTGAACCGAGAACCATCGTTACGGGAACAGTATGTGTCCTTCATGGAGGAATACGAGACATTAGGACATATGTCACGAGTCACCCACGACGAGGAAGGAGTGAATCGGTGCTACCTTCCGCATCACCCAGTCGTTAAGGAAGGAAGCACTACTACACGAGTGAGAGTGGTATTCGATGCCTCCGCTAGAACAACCACTGGTCTCTCACTAAACGATTGCTTGCAGTCGGGCCCAGTCATCCAAAGAGATCTACGATCGATTATACTCCGAAGTCGTTTCCGCCCAATTATGCTGGTAGCCGACATTGAAAAAATGTTTCGGCAGGTAGATGTTTGCCAAGCAGACAGACGGCTTCAATCTATCCTTTGGCGTTCGTCACCCGATCAACCTTTGACAACATACGAACTGCAAACAGTGACATATGGTACCAAACCCGCCCCATTTCTTGCGACGAGAACCCTAGTACAGCTTGCGACTGACGAGGCAGATCGATTCCCACTGGCATCGGTAGCTGTCAAAAACGACTTTTATATGGATGATGCTATAACCGGGCGAATGATCCTGCGACCGCTAAGGAACTACGGATTCAATTGGTGGAAATGCTCGACAGCGGTGGATTCAAGCTCCGAAAGTTCGCGTCCAACTGTGCAACGGTTTTGGAAGGCATACCCAGCGAAGACCTTTCAATCTAAGCGGCGGATGGAATCTACTTGGACCCGGATCCCATGGTTAAAACGTTAGGACTCATCTGGATTCCTCCAACGGATGTTTTCCGCTTCAATTTCAAGGCCCCACCCCTCTCAGATACCCCACTCACAAAACATAAATTTTTCTCGATCATTCCCAAGTAACCACGAAGCCGTATATAAGTGCATCAATTTGACCTTATATGTATATTTAAAATTGTGTAAATAATGCTGCACTACTTTAAACACCTCATTGAAGCAATATTAAAGTCGAAAAGGGCCCCACTAAAATTAAATTAGTGCCACATATTGCAGCACGTTGACAACCATTGCTAAAGTGACATAAATGCATGTGCTGTTCATTTGCATTTGAACATGCTTAATACGTGCAACACGAAAAACCAAAACAAAAATCTATTTTTAGCACCGTTTTGCTATCGCCCCCCCCCCCCACATGAATGTTTGAACCATTTTTTTTTGTTGCCGGGTCGGGAGTCGAACCAGAAGTGTTGAAGACCGCTAGATGAGTTCCATACGCGCTGGTGCCGTGGACCGTTTCTGCTACAGTGGTAATAAGATATATTTCATTAACTAAAAGGAAACTATTCTACTGCCTCAACCATTGCAGTAGAGGGCAAAACGACTATGGCATATATAATATAATCCCTGTAATCCAAGCTGTAATCACATTCTGATAAATCACTGATAAATACATAATGCATTCTAGAAGATATTTAACCAATATAAGAAAATTAAAACACCCTTCGTACACTGCTCATAATATTATGCTAATTGCGGTTTTCATCATTATTGGCATGTGATAGCAGTCAACAGAAAAGAGAAAAAGTCATCTCTAAAATGGTTTTGCTGAAGAAAGTCGTCCATCGGTGGTTCAAACGAGGATTAAGTTGGTCGGGAGTCGAACCAGAAGTGTTGAAGATCGCTATAGTTGACCGTGAAGTTGTTAGCTCTTCTTGATTTCATTTGTTTACCATTAGAGTCAAGCTTTTATAATTGTATTGTTAGAGCAACCTTTGCTAGTTTGTACATTGCATTTATACAGTTTCTGCAGTGTTGAATTATTGAATTATCGTATATCACCTTTTAATGCACCCTAATGTAAAGAAAAAATGTAATGCATCAAAACATTGATAATGCCAATCTAAAGGATTATTGCATGATAAGTGTGGAATTACTGCATTTCGCATTACAAAGGTTGATATGCAGTCTAATTCGTGCAATGATATAATGCTTGTGGTTACTTGGGTTGCTACTTTGTTTGATCCTCTTGGATTTGTAGGACCAGTGATTACCCAAGCCAAAATCATTATGCAACTTTCTTGGCAGCTGTTGGCATTGGCGTAGCTAGCTTTTTCTTTTTTTTCGCTCACTCTCCTAAACAAAAACAAGAAAGAGAAGGATGAAAGAGGGGGCACAGGCCCCCTCTCGCATCCCGCTCTTTCTCGCGTTTGTTTAGGAGAGTGAGTAAGAAAAAAGAAAAAGCTAGCTACGCCAATGGCTGTTGGACGACAAGGGGCAAAGGCTTGCTTGGGATTCACCTTTGCCACAAAAGGTCGAGCAAGAATTCAGAAAATTCTACGAACACATTCCCCTACTCAACGATTTGTGTATCGAACGATTGGTAATAATTCCCCTAGCTGTGCGAACCCAATTGCACATATTTTCGGATGCTTCGGAAAAGGCCCTCGGAGCGTGTGTGTACGTCAGAACAGAAGACTCTTGGGGACGAATCAAGGTGGCCCTATTATAGTCAAAATCTAGGATAGCACCGCTCAAAACACAAACCATCCCTAGGCTTGAATTGAGCGCTGCAACATTGGCTGCCGAAATGTTTTCCCAGGTCACAGAGGCGATCGATACTGCTTTCGATGTTTTCTTCTGGACGGATTCAGAAATAGTTCTTCGTTGGTGCGCTGCAACCAGGGGACCCGCATGCGGCGAGGTAGGCCTACTGCTCATCTTTTGCGAGTGTGTTAGTGTGACTGGCAACGCGACCAGAAGCCTGGTTGAATCCTGCTTGGAAATCGGTTTGTTTTGTCGATGGGGCTGGCCCGCGAAATCGCATTGTGTTGTTTGGGAAGGCCCGCTCGATGCATGTTAGGTAGGCGTAATTTGTTCGAGTTTGACGTGCCTGTACCCTCCCTGGCTGCAACCCCATCGACTTGGACGACTTTTGTTGCGAATCGTGTCGCCAAGATACAACGACTGACTGAAAATTGCTGCTGGAGTCATGTGCCTGGAGAGAAGAACCCTGCGGATCTCATTTCTCGTGGGATCCCACCAGAAGAAATATTGAACAACCGTCTGTGGTGGGACGTCGAGTGGCTGCACACAACCATGGAGCATTGGCCGAAGCAAAAGGAGTTCTCGGCGACCGGATTAGCGGAGGAAAGACGGCAAGTGGTGTTATCATCAACAGCAACGAATCCAAGTTTCATCGAAGAACACGTAGCACGATTCTCAACCTACACTACTATGATTCGTCAAACTGCTTGGTGTCGTCGATACCTACGCAACCTACGGGAGGAGGCAGGCAAACGCAAGGTCAGACCGTTGACCGTAGAGGAGCTGCTACAAGCCGAATCGAAAATTATACAGCGGGTACAACAGGAGGTCTTCGGCAGAGAGCTAAAAGCCATTAGCAAGGGAGAGAGTGTACCACGCCAATCACCCCTTCGCTGGTATTGCTCATTTGTCGCGCCTGATGGTCTGTTGCGGGTAGGGGGGAGACTTGGGAAGTCGGGAGAGTGTGAGGATGCGAAGCACCCAATTGTGCTACCTGCTCGTCATAGCCTAACAAAACTAATAATTCGGCATTAGGGTAAAAGGGTATAATACGCCCCACCGGGGCAAAACGCCCCCCTTCATTTTCTAGCGATTCAAGAGCTTTTCGTATGCGTGATCGATTAGAAATCTTAAATATTGAAGAATAATTGCCATCAAGCTGGTCCGTTAGATGGTTGGTACATAAAAGCAATAAAAATATCGAAAAGTCTGAAATCGAGGCTTTTGGCGCAATATTTTACCTTTTGTAAGCTGACTTCATTGTTAACGAAGCCAGTTTTGTTCGCTTGTGTTATTTTGCAACTTTTATGCAGTTAAACACTAGTTAAAAGACCCTCCTAGGATAAGCATGTGGTGGAATTATCCCCTAGGACAATTTTATCACGAGGCTGGACGTTTTTCTTTTGATGGGGCGTATTGCCCCGTTTGTTTTGATAAGGCACATTTTGGAATGTTTTCGAAAAACGTTTCAAAGCTTCCATAGCCGCCCCTCCAAAGGTAAAGTTTGCATGCAACACTTCACTGACTTTAGGAACAACGATTTGCAGTGGACAATAGATGAAATAAGGCGCCAGTTTTAGATATATTGCCATTTCTGCTTAAGGGGGACATATTATACCTGTTTACCCTATCATTTGAAACTGTTGCACGCTGGACCGCAACTCATATTGAGCACAGTTCGGCTTCGATTTTGGCCTCTTGGGGGACGTAATGTAGCGAGACAGATCTGCCACGAATGTATGCGTTGCTATCGGACGAAGCCGGCAACTATTCGTCAATTTATGGCCGAGCTACCTACACCGAGAGTGGTTCCAGCAAAACCGTTTTCGACGACAGGGGTCGATTACTTCGGCCCGATCTACGTGCGACCTGGATACCGAAGAGCTGCAGTGAAGGCGTATGTGGCAGTATTTGTATGCTTCTCCACGAAGGCGGTACACCTGGAGTTAGCCACCGATCTTTCGACGCCCTGCTTCATCCAAGCATTGCGCCGACAACGGCACAAATTTTGTTGGAGCTAGGAACGCCATGGAGAAACTCCTACAGAACCTACGGTCCAAGGAGCACAACGAAACAGTAGCGAAGTGGTGTACAGATGAAGGAATGCAGTGGAGTTTTATACCGCCCGGCGCCCCCCACTTCGGCGGTTTGTGGGAGAGTGTCGTACGATCGACGAAGGTGCACCTACTGAAGGTACTAGGTGACACAGCGGTTTCGTATGAGGATATGACGAGGTGGAGTGTTGTTTAAACTCAAGGCCCTTAACACCCCTTTCTGATGACCCGGAGGACTTGGAGGCCTTGACCCCAGGGCATTTTTTGGTCACTACATCACTGCAAGCGTTACCGGAAGAGAATTTGACCAATATATCACCAGGGAGACTACAACACCGAGAGCTGATTCAACAGTGTCTGCAATTTTACTGGAAGCGTTGGAGGTCCGAGTATTTAACCCAACTGCAGGCCCGGACCAAATGGTAGCAACCGCCACAGGAAATCAAGACCGGGAGTCTGGTGGTGATCCGTGATGATAATCAGCCACCAACACGCTGGAGAATGGCCCGTATTCATGCCGTACATCCGGGGGATGACAACGTCGTGAGAGTCGTCACACTCAAGACAGCCGACGGCTTCATTAAAAGACCGGTCACCAAAATTTGTATCCTGCCGGTGGCCAATCCAGCCGAAACAGAAGCAGCAGATACGAAGGAAACTACTGAAACTCCGGCTGTTTCAGGGGAGGGGAGGATGTTGGAGACACCCTAAACAGTTTTTATAGCCGGTGCTAACGACCACGCTACCAACTGGACTCTGCCTTTGTAAAATTTCTACGACTTTGTTATAAGACTATGGTGAACAATACTATTATAAAACTAGAAGAAGTTGGCCTTTTGCCATGAGAAATTAGTCTGTAATTTGATAGCCATGTGAAGAGACGTGTTGAGGAAGAGTTTTAAGCTTAGACTAAATAAATTAATGTTAAGTTAGTACGTCAATTTGAATAAAGTTAATTCCGGAGTATGTGGTTTTAGTGAATAAAAGGTGTATTTGTGCTAACTAAACCGACTGGTAGTGGCAGTGAATTGACCCCAACCGAAACCCAATTCCCAAGGCATAGGAATCGGATCCTAGGCACCCCAGGATCGACCAACCAGGACAAATTCCGGCCTATAATCCCAAGCTATCGATCAACTACATAGACGGACCCGATCGTGTGCCATTCTGCCTGCCAGCATGTACTTTGTTTTCTGGAGGTTTGTCGTACGGTATGATCTGGTCCGTTGTCGACCAGCCGTCGATGAAGCCGGCTTGATGACTTCCCACGAACACATTCGCGACGGCAGATGATCTGGGATGGCCCTTTGTAGGCAGCATGCAAAATGATGATCGCTCTGAAGTTCTCATATTACCAATGGTCGCCTATCTTGTGAATGGGGCAAATATCCCCTTCCTTCCACTCGAGTGCACTCCTCCGGTAGCTGGTTGGTTTCCCAGATCCTGACTATCAGCCCGCGCAGACAGATGTCCAACTTTTCTGGGCCCATCTTGATAAGTTCAGCTGCGATATCATCCTTACCAGCTGCTTTGTTGGTTTTGAGCTGGTGAATGGCATTCTAAACTTCCCTCAATGTGGGAGTTGGCTCATTTCCATCCTCTGCTGCATTGGCGTAGTCATTCCCTTCGTTGTTGTGGTTCCGGTGCCTACGTTCTCCACGCCATTTAGGTGCTCGTCGAAGTGTTGCTTCCTCCTTTCGATCACCGCACGTCCGTCCATCAAAAGGCCTCCGTCCTTATCCCTGCATATATCGGTTCGCGGCACGAAGTCGTTGCGAGATGTGTTCAGCTTCTCGTAAAACTTCCGTGTTTCATAGGAACGGCACAGCAGTTCCATTTCCTCGAACCCCGCTTCTTCCAGGCTGCGCTTCTTCCCCGAAGGAGGCGGATCTACTGTTTCCGCTTCTGCTTGTAACGTTCCACGTTCTGCCGGGTTCCTTGTTGCAGCATTACCACCCGTGTTGCGTACTTCTCCTCCAAAATCACTCTGCACTCATCGTCGAACCATTCGTTTCGTTGACACCTGTCGACGTACCCGATGGTACTCTCGGCTGCGTCGTTGATGGCTGCTTTTACTGTTCTCTAGCAGTCCTCTAGAGGGGCCAGCCCTCGTCTGGCAGCGCTGCCATGATTCTGTGCGTATGCTGAGATGACATCCGGTTGCTTCAGTCGCTTAAGGTTGTACCGTGGCGTCGCCGGTACTGTACATTATTGATAACGGAAAGTTTTGGGCGCAGTTTGACCATCGCCAGATAGTGGTCTGTTGTTAGTCGAAGTGCCATCCGTCAATCAGATTTCCAGGTGCAACGATAAGGGAGGCTGTGTTGGAAAAAGGTGCTACGTATGGCCATGTTTTTGGTGGCGGCGAAATCAATGAATCGTAGGCCGTTTTCGTTCGTCAGCTGGTGGGCGCTGATCTTTCCAATCGTCGGTCAAAATTCCTTATCCTGGCCTACCTTAGCGTTTAGATCTCCTATGATGATATTGGGCAGCGGTCGTACTCGCGTTCGAGCTGCGCGTAAAATGCGTCCTTGTCATCATTAGTACTTCCGGAGTGTGGGTTGTGCACGTTTATTATGCTGAAGTTGAAGAATCGGCCCTTGTTTGTATTTATTTGTATTTATTTAACAAATCCAACTGACCAGTGTTGGTCTCATTGAAATACTTAACCTACTTTAAATTTCGTTCAATACCGACGAACTTAATTCTAGCAAACAATTATCATATTACTAATCACATTGATCATATACATCATATTCATCATTTACAATACATAATGCATAATAATCGCTCTACACAAAATTACAATATACATCAATAAACATAGCAATCAAAAGCTTCAGGCCATTTACTTCTAAACAATCTATTCAACAAACAAAAACAGTGCACAAACAGTTATATTCAATGCAGTGAAGAGAATTGTCAGACAAAAGAGGCACAAAACAAGCAACAAAGAAGGTGCAACGATTACTCTTTATCCCTAATGGTAACAGATAATGACATGATCTCGAAATTTTTTGTTGCAGACAAAACGGAAGCTGAATTTGTTGCGTACTTTTCAACTCGTGAATAATCAATTATTGCTAACCCAAAGTCGAAACTGTTTGATGATAGAGCTTCACCAGAGTTGCAGTGTTTACCGACTCGAAGTTACCGTTCGAAAATCGCAATGCAAGGCTTAAAAATCTCTAAACTCGTGGTGTACGATGTTAATCCCATTATTTTCAAGTTGGGACAAACTTATGTCGCATGGGTTTGTTTGTCGCAACAAATACAGGTTGCGACATTGTCATTATTGTTGCGCGATGGTTGAATTTTGATTCACTGCGAAACGGAGCAATTGAATCAGGATTTCCAACAACCTCCGCCAGTGTGTGGACGATTTCAGCTACCTTACATTTCAAATCGTTGATTTCATCTTCCGTGGAATGAGTCGGCTCGGTGCTAGTTGCGATATCGGCTGTCATACGTTCTCTCCATTTGCAGAGCGATACCATGCATGCATCACATATCCATACTATATTGCTCGATAAAGCACATAGATCGGTTTCAGTCACACCAACACAGCTTGCGTGAAACGATTTGGCGCATTCTCCTTCGCAAATCGTATGGGGATCCGTATCTATACTGATGAGAAGAGAGCACTTTCCACATTTTTTGTTCATTTTTTTCACAACAAACGAATGGCCGGTGCAATAGCTGCTCGAGAATTTAATTCGCTTAATTGTCGTAGATGGGACAAACGTAACTGATAACTATATACACCAATCAATTAATCAGGCGATATTTTTCAAATATTATACAGTTCTACACTTTTACGTTATCGATTCAGCAATAATTTCGTGTTAAAAACAGAGCAAACAATAATGACGGCAATACTCAACGCTTATGCACGAATTCTGTACATTCTTTCGTCGATCAGCCATCAACTGAGCACGTGTTTCTGCATATCACCCATCATCACGATTAAAGCTGGCTCAGCTCGCGTATGTTGCCGCAACTCTGGTAGATGGTACCTCTACTTAAACGTTCGCGCCATTGATCCTGTCCTACACACATCCTGCAGCACTACGATACGAACCCGCGGTCCTACAGTAGATCGGTGAGTTTGCGGGTGTTCACAATGAAGTTGAGAGATCGGCAGTTCTACGAACCGAGTTTCCAATCGCAAGTCCTTTTTGTTCGCTGGGGTCATTGCCGTTGGTCTCGGTTCGTATTATTCTGTTGTGGATTTTCCGATACAATGATTTTTAACGGCTGGCTCGTAGGACCGGACACCAACGCACTACTTTCCGGAGGACCATAGTGCACAGTTGAGATTAGAGTCCTTCCCTGGCACTCGGATGTTGGTCAGCCGCCCTCAACATGGGGATCAGACGTTGTGGTGAGCCGCTCCTCCTGGAGAACAAACGCTCAGGTTTTCAGGAGCAAACCTTTCCATGATAATTAGACTGATGTGCCCAACGTTGGATGGTTCAAAATCTTGTAATTGAATCGGAGTGTCTGTTTCGTTTGTAACCTTAGATGGGTCTTAGATAGAAGCAGGGTTTCGTTCTTTAAAATTTATTAATCAACATTGTACTTGAAGTAGCGATTACGAGATCTAGCGGGCAGAGGAATGGCACACGGTCGAACATGCTATTGACCTCATCGGCATCGATCGTAGGGCAGTGGAGAAAGTTTAGATAGGCCTCATGATTAACTCTTCCAAGACAAAGTGCATATGATTGCGGGTAGATACAGAGGCAGGCTTAGCAGTTTCAGAGATGAGGAAGTGATTGATAGGAATGTATTTGAAGTTGTCGAAGAATCTGTTTATCTTGGAACATGAGATTTGTAAAAATGGCGTTTCCAGTGAAGTGAAGATGCGTATTGCAGCTGCGAATAAGACCTTTTGCAGATTACGTAGCCAACGTAGGACCCGTAGATTGTAAACGCAAACAAGTCAGAACTACGTGAGTTTCTATCGATTGTTTTTTTGTTCGTTTTTTAAGAGGATATTTTTTATGTGACATAATTTCTTGGACGTTTCCATTCCCAGGGTATAGAATATTTGGCTACCTGCTGCTCGATTTTCGATATAAAGATGTTATTTGGCTGCTAATGCAATAACTCTAAGCGGAGAAGTAGACTGTACACGTCGGGTTGTAAGGCCAAGTTAAACAAGGAATGCGTTCTTTGTCATTTTACGTATGTATCTATGGTTCTGCTACAAACAAACATATAACTTAATTAACACTCCCACTGCCATGCTATAAATCACTTACACCAACTGCCATGCCTCAAAACAGTGGGAACGGTATTTTTCAACTGCTAATATCTCAGCCGTTTTTTATCCGATTTGCAAAATTTTTGAAGCTATGAATTTTCCCAGCCTTCTAGATGAATACAAAATTTTCAAATTATGGATTTGACCAAAGTTCTATTTTTGAGTACTCAAAAACTCGGAGCAAGTACCTTAAAAAAAAACTGTTTTTCTGGAGCCATTCCGAATGTAAATTAGTTTCCACGCATATTTTATTGTTTAATTGCCCATATTAATAAAGCAAAATTATTGCAAATAAATATATGGAGATACTCATTATTTAAGACTATAAAAACTTCACAAAATTACGTATAATACAGAAAATTTGTATATTCGATTTGAACTTTGTATTCATCGCGACAACCCCTGTGTTTTATTGCTTGAAACCAATCACGTGCACATGAGAAATCTTTTTCCAAACGATTGTGAAAAGTATGAATCTCAGAAACTACAAAATTTTCATAAAATCACGTATAATACAGGAAATTAGTATTTTCAGTTTGAACTTCACGTTCATCCGCGACAATCTCCATGTTATATTGCTTGAAAACAATCACGTGTACATAAGAATACATTTACAGATAAATGAGGACAAGTGTGATTCATAAAAACTACAAAATCTTCACAAAATTACGTGTAATACAGGAAATTTGTATATTCGGTTTGAACTTTACATTCATCGCGACAACCCCTGTGTTTTATTGCTTGAAAACAATCACGTGTACATGAGAAAACTTTTTCAGAACGATTGTGAAAAGTGTGTATTTTATCAACTACAACATTTTCACAAAATCACGTATAATACAGGAAATTTGTCTTTTCAGTTTGAACTTCACGTCCATCGCGACAACCCTTGTGTTTATTGCTTGAAAACAATCACGTGCATATGAGAAAGCTCTTTCCTAACGATTGTGAAAAATGTGTATTTAAGAAACTACAAAAGTTTCATAAAATCACGTATAATACAGGAATTTTTTATTTTCAGTTTGAACTTCACGTTCATCGCAACAATCCCCATGTTATATTGCTTGAAAATAATCGCGAGTACATAAGAATACATCTACAGATAAATTTTCGTGCTAGTGGCTGGACTAGCAGGTTCTACAGGAACGACATTCTACACGTAAAATGAGACACATATTTACACTTTACATTTTATTTAACTCAGTTAGACAGATACTGTATGAACTAGCCTACGTTGTGGATAAAACTAATTGTATGGAACAATGGGCAGCCACTCTCGTATGCTTGCTATAGAGGTAGGGTTCAGCACCGGTAGGCAAATGCAGAGGCGACGGTGTTGTCCAAACAGGGGGCAATCATAAAATTACAAAATCTTCACAAAATTACGTATAATACAGAAAATTTGTATATTCGGTTTGAACTTTACATTCATCGCGACAGCCCCTGTGTTTTATTGCTTGAAAACAATCACGTGTAGATGAGAAAACTTTTTTCCGAACGATTGTGAAAAGTGTGTATTTTAGGAACTACAACACAAAATCACGTACATTACAGGAAATTTGTCTTTTCAGTTTGAACTTTACGTCCATCTCGACAACCCTTGTGTTTTTTGCTTGAAAACAATCACGTGTACATTAGAAAACTTCTTCCAATCGATTGTGAAAAGTGTGCGTTTTAGTAACTACAAAATTTTCACAAAATCATGTATAATACAGGGAATTCGTATTTTCAGTTCGAACTTTACGTTCATCGCGACAATCCTTGTGTTTTATTGCTTGAAAACAATCACGTGCACATAGGAAAACTTTTTCAAAGCATTTGTGAGAAGTGTGAATCATCAAAACTACAAAATCTTCACAAAATTACGTACAATACAGAAATGTTGTATATTCGGTTCGAACTTTACATTCATCGTGACAATCCTTGTGTTATATTGTTTCAAAGCAATCACGTGTATATAAGAATATATTTACAGATCACTGGAAACATGGATGCCTACAATTTTTTTCCTTCTAGGCATTCCTACAGATTTTTTTCAAGAATTGTTGAGAAAACTTTCCTGGGATTTCCTAAGTAATTCTTTGGACCTGGTGTGATGGTAAGTTAAAGCACAGGCATTTCACCCCGAGGACCTGGGATCAAATCCCACTCCCGAAAAAACACACACAATGTGCGTTCTTCCTTCGGAAGGGAAGTAAAGCGTGGGTCCCGAGATGAACTAGCCAAGGGCTAAAAATCTCGTTAATACAGATAAAAAAAATTTTTCCTCATGGGATTGCTTATGAGATTCCTCATTGAATTTCTTCAGGAATTCATCCTGAGATTATTTCTTTTGTGTTTATTTCAGGAACAACTGCAGGAATAATTTTAAAAATTCCTCCAAGTATTCCCCAGGAACTCTTTTAAGAATTTCTTTAGGACTTCCTCTTGGAATTCTTTCAGGAATTCCTCCAGGAATTAATCCAGTACTTTCTCCAGGAACTTTTTATGGATTCCCTTAGGAATGCCTCTTGGAATTGCTTCCAGGATTCATCCTGAGGTTTCTACAGGAACGCCTGCAGGGATTCCTTCAGGAACTGCTACAGGGATTCATCCAAAAGTTCATCCACTCTTTCTACAATTACTTCAGGATTTCTCCAAGAATTCCATCAGTGATTTATTTAGGAACTTACCATGGGATTTTTCCACGAATTTGTTCAGGAATTCCTCTCAGAATTCTTCCAGTGATTTCTCTGGGGATTGTTACAGGGATTCCTCTAAAAACTCCTCCAAGGAATCCTACTGAAATGCCTCTAATTTTTTTTATCATATTCCTCTAAGAGTTCCTTCAGAAATGCTTCCAGGAATTCTTGTAGAGATTCCTCCAGGAGTTTCTCCAGAGATTCTTTAGGAAATCCCTACACGCTTCCCTCTAGGGTATCTTCCAGAAACTCCTCCAGGAATTTCTCCAAGGCTTCACTCGGGAATTCCTTCTGTGGTTCTTTCTGGAACAACTTATTTTAAAAATTCCCCCAGTAACTTTTCTAAGGATTCCTTCAGGAATTTCCCCTTGAATTCTTTAAGGAACTCCTCCAGGTATAAATTCAGTACTTCCTTCAGGAACTGTTTAGGGATTCTCTTGGGAATTCCTTGGGATTCTTCAGGAATTCATCTAGAGTTTTCTTCAGGAACTGCTGTAGGGATTCCTCCAAGAATTCCATTAGGAATTTCCCTAGGAATTCCTACAGGATTTTTTCCAGTAATTATTCAGGGGATTCCTCCAAGGGTTTTTTTAGATACTCCTACAGGAATTCCTGCAAAGATTTATCCAGGAACTTATTTAAGGGTTCCTCCAAGAATTCCACTACGAATTCACCTCGGCATTCTTTTAGGAATTTATTCAGAGATTTTCCAGGGATTCCAACTTGGATTCATGAAGAAAATTTTCAAGGGTTCTTTTCAGCGATTCCTTCAGGGATCCCTCCTGATATTCCTCCAGGAATTCATGCAGGCATTCCTCAAATATAGGAAAATTCTCCAGAAAATTCACCAGGAATTGATCTAGAAACTCCTCCATAAATTCTGTCTTAAATCCATCCAAGAATTTCTCTATGAAACCCTTCAGGGATCCCTTCAAAAATTCGTCAAGGATTATCTCTAGGAAGACCCTTTGAAATTTTTCCAGGGATGCCTTCAGGAATTCTTCCAGATTTTCCTCCAGTAATTGCTGCAGCGATTATTTCAGGAATTCTGCAAAGAGAATTCTTCCAGAAACTTCTTCGGGGATTTCTGCACGAATTTCTCTAAGGATTCCTCCAGGGATTTTTCAAAAATTCCCTTGAGGATTTCTTCATAAATTCCTCCAGAAATTCCTCTAGAAATTCCTCCAGGAACTTTTCAAGATTTTTACAATTTTTTCACAAAAAAAATCTCCCAGAGTTCCTTAGAGATTCTTCCAGAAATTCATCCAATAACTATTTCAATGATTCCTCTAGGGGATTCCTCCAGGTAATCTTCCAGATATTCCTCCAGAAATATCAGAAATATCCTCACAGAAATATCTCGAGGAATTCCTCTAGGATTTAGTCTAGGAATTGCTCCAGGAACTGCTGCAGGAAAATCTCCAGGAAATGCCCCAGGAATTTCTTCAGGAGTTGATACAAAAGTTGCTCCTGGACATTCTTCAGAAATTATATCAGCAATTTCTCCAGGAATTTCTCCAGAAAATCGTTTAGGAATTTCTTCAAAAATTCTTGCAGGAAATTCTCCAGGAATACCTTAAGGATTTTTTAGGAATTCCTTCAGGCATTTCTCCAGGAATTACTCCAAATATTGTTTCAAGAATTGTTTCAATGATTCCTCCTGGGATTTATCCATGAATTACTCCAGGGCGTTTCTCAAGAATTCCTCCAGGAAATCCTTCGAAGATTTCTCCAAGAAATACTTCAAAGATTCATCCAGGAAATCGTTTAGAAATTCCTCTAAGAATCTTCTAGGGATTTCTTCAGAAATTCTTCCAGGATTTTTTCCAGGGATACTTTCAGGAATTCCTCTAGAAATTCCTCTAGGAGTTGCTTCAGGAATTCCTCCTGGGATTTCTCACAAATTTCTCTAAGGATTCCACTAGGCATTAGTTCAGTATGATGATTAACCTGGGCTTGTTAGGGGAAGGATTCCTCCAACACTTCTCACAAGAATACTTCTAGGATTTCCTCCAGGATTTTATCAAGGAATTTCTCCAGGAACTCCTCCGGGAATAACTCCAGGAATTTTTTCAGGAATTCTTCCAGGAAATGCTCCTGGACATCTAGCAGATTTCAGATTTTTCCAGAGATTCTTCCGGGGAATTCTTCAAAAATTCATCCACGAAATCCTCCAGATAAGGATTCTTCCAGGAAATCCTACTGAAATTTCTCAAGGGATTTTTCCAGAAATTTCACCAAAAATTCCTTCCAGAATTCCTCTGGATATTTCACCAGGAGTTGCTCCAAGAGCTCCATCAGGTTTTTATCCAGGAATTGCTACTGGGTCTCATCCAAGAATTCCTCAGGGGGTTACGCCAGGAATTCATTTAAAAGTTGCTCCATGCATTCCTTCAGGATTCTCTCTTGAGATTTTTTGCAGGAATTGCTTCAGACATTCCTCCAGGAATTCCTTCACGGATTACTCCAAGAATTTCTTCAGAGGTTCCTTCAGTAATTCCTCCAAGACTTTCTCTAGGAATTCCTTAAGAGATTTCTTCAAAAACTTTTCTAGGGATCCCTCCCAGAGTTCCTTCAGGATTTTTTTAAAGAAATTACTCCAAGGAACCCTCATGGAATTTATATAGGATTTCTTCTAGGAATTCCCCAAGAGATTTCTTCACAAATTTCTCGAAGGACTCCTCCCAGATTTTATCCAATAATTCCTCTTGATATAGTTTGAGATAATACTCCAGGGATTCCTTCGGAAATTCTTACGGCATTTTTCCTGGAAGTCTTCCAGGGATTGCTCGTGGAATTCTACAAGTGATATCTTCAGAAATTCCTCTCAGGTTCTTTCCAAAAATGTAGTAAGAAGTTCCTTCAGAAATTTCAGAAATTCTTCAGTCATCTTTTGCAGGGATGTATTTACGAATTTCTCCAGGATTATTTGATATTTTTTTTATTATTTCAACAATTTCTGGAGGAATTTATGCAGCGAATAGTATTGGAAGATAATTTAATAAAGATGCATACAACAACCACGAAATTATCCAAAGATTCTTTCAGTAATCCCTCCAGCAGTTTCTTCAGAAGTTTACTCAGCGATTCCATTAGTAGTTCTTTCAATAAGCGAGATTATTAGTCCTCCAGGGAATCTTCCAAGCAACACACATGCCACAAAAAAGTCACGGCAGGGCAGGTTTTAGATTATGCAGAAGTCACAGTGACTTACTATAAACATCTAGATACTTACATGCTAAAAGTGCTTTCATACATTTCTCCAGGGAATCCTTCAGGAATTCATCTAGGAAAGACTCTTTCGGGATTCTCCCATGAATTCATCCCGAAATTTCTTTCAAAAATGCACCAGGAATTCCTCCAGGAAATTCTTCTCAAATTCTTCCAAACATTTTTCTTTGAATAAACTCTAGGATTTTTAAAATTCTTCTAAGGATCCTTCTGAAAATACGTTCATTGACATTTCTGTAGGATTATGCTCTGACATTAGTGCATGCAGTGCATATGGGTATATAATACCACCTTTAGAGATATTCCAGCAAGGATGTACTCGGAACAATTCAACTGAAGGTTATTTCAAAATAATTATACAAAGAGGATGTCGCTACGAACGTTGTGTTTTCACCAAAAATAAAACAAAATCTGTATTTTACGTAATTTTGTGAAGATATTGTAGTTCTAATAGTTCCTCATTCTCACAATCATTCTGAGAATGTATTCTTATGTACTTGATTATTTTCATGCAAAAAAGCATTAAGGTTGTCACGATCAATGCTGAGCTCGAATTTAAAATACATTTATCTTGCATTATTGCAGTGGTTTTCAACCAGGGGGGAATTCCCCCATAGGGGGGAATTTCGTTCTTTCATACGGGGAATTGCCTATTCAAGAATATTATCTTATGAATTTATCTAAAGAACGAAGAAACAATTTTCAACATTGAAAATTTTCAGTGTATCGTGAATCATCGTCGTCAAAATGTAAGTGTACACTCTCAGAAAAAATCATGTAAATTTAAGTTCACTTGAATGCACATAAAAGGAGCGGCCCGTTTGACACTAATTTACGTCTTCTGTCACAAATAAAGTCGAGCTAGCAATAGCTAGAGATGAAGCGAGAGATAAAACATGTGTAAGTAAAACCCTGTATTTCACGTAATTTTTTGAATATTTTGTAGTTTTCAAGAATCATACTTATCATGCGCATGTGATTGTTTAAAAAAATAATACGCAGGGGTTGTCGCGATGAATGTTGAGTTCCAACCACAAATACAAACTTCCTGTATTATACGTAAAATTGTGAAAACGTTGCAGTTTTTATGATTCATACTTCTCCCTATTGCTGAGGAAATGTATTCTTATGTATGTATGTGATTGTTTTGAAGCAATGAGAGACATGGATTGTTGCGACGGACGTGAAGTGTAAAACTGAAAATACAAATTTTTCAGTATTTCACGTAATTTTGTGGTTTTTTTAAGTTCCTAAGATTTACACATTTCACATTCGTTTTGAAAAAGTATTGTTATGCACATGCGATTGTTCTCAAGCAATAAAACACAGGGGTTGTTACGGCAAATGTGAAGTTCGAACCGAATATACTTATTTTCTGTATTCTACGTAATTTTGTGAAGATTTTGTATTTTTTACGATTCATACTTCTCACTTTCGCGTTGAAAAGTATTCCTATGTACACGTGATTGTTTTCAAGCAATAAAACACTAGGGTTATCGCGATGAATACGAAGTTTAAATACAATATACAAATTTTCTGTAGTATACGTGATTTTGTGAAAATGTTGTAGTTCCTAAGATACACACTATTCGAAATCGTTCCGAAAAAGTTTTCTCATGAACACGTGATTGTTTTCAAGCAATAAAACACAGGGGTTGTCGCGAGGATATATAAAGTTCAAACCGAATATACAAATTTACTGTATTGTACGTAGTTTTGTGAAGATTTTGTATTTTTTATGATTCACACTTGTCCCCATTTATCTGTAAATGTATTCTTATGTACACGTGATTATTTTCAAGCACTATAACATGGAGATTGTCGCGATGAACGTGAAGTTTAAAC
Source organism: Aedes albopictus (assembly GCF_035046485.1). Lineage (NCBI taxonomy): Eukaryota > Metazoa > Arthropoda > Insecta > Diptera > Culicidae > Aedes > Aedes albopictus. Next base: position 116,575,401 of record NC_085138.1, read on the forward strand.
TGAAAATGCTAATTTCCTGTATTATACGTGATTTTATGAAAATTTTGTAGTTTTTGAGATTCATACTTTTCACAATCGTTTGGAAAAAGATTTCTCATGTGCACGTTTTTGTTTTCAAGCAATAAACACAAGGGTTTTCGCGATGGACGTGAAGTTCAAACTGAAAAGACAAATTTCCTGTATTATACGTGATTTTGTGAAAATGTTGTAGTTCCTAAAATACACACTTTTCACAATCGTTCTGAAAAGTTTTCTCATCTACACATGATTGTTTTCAAGCAATAAAACACAGGGGTTGTCGCGATGAATGTAAAGTTCAAACCGAATATACAAATTTTCTGTATTATACGTTATTTTGTGAAGATTTTGTAATTTTATGATTCACACTCGTCCCCATTTATCTATAGATGTATTCTTATGTACAGGCGATTATTTTCAAGCAATATAACATGGGGATTGTCGCGATTAACGTTAAGTTCAAACTGAAAATAAAAATTTCCTGTATTATACGTGATTTTATGAAACTTTTGTAGTTTCTTAAATACACATTTTTCACAATCGTTTGGAAAGAGCTTTCTCATGTGCACGTGATTGTTTTCAAGCAATAAACACAAGGGTTGTCGCGATGGACGTGAAGTTCAAACTGAAAAGACAAATTTCCTGTATTATACGGGATTTTGTGAAAATGTTGTAGTTCCTAAAATACACACTTTTCACAATCGTTCTGAAAAAGTTTTCTCATGTACACGTGATTGTTTTCAAGCAATAAAACACAGGGGTTGTCGCGATGAATACAAAGTTCAAATCGAATATACAAATTTTCTGTATTATACGTTATTTTGTGAAGATTTTGTAATTTTATGATTCACACTTGTCCCCATTTATCTATAAATGTATTCTTATGTACAGGCGATTATTTTCAAGCAATATAACATGGGGATTGTCGCGATTAACGTTAAGTTCAAACTTAAAATAAAAATTTCCTGTATTATACGTGATTTTATGAAACTTTTGTAGTTTCTTAAATACACATTTTTCACAATCGTTTGGAAAGAGCTTTCTCATGTGCACGTGATTGTTTTCAAGCAATAAACACAAGGGTTGTCGCGATGGACGTGAAGTTCAAACTGAAAAGACAAATTTCCTGTATTATACGGGATTTTGTGAAAATGTTGTAGTTCCTAAAATACACACTTTTCACAATCGTTCTGCAAAAGTTTTCTCATGTACACGTGATTGTTTTCAAGCAATAAAACACAGGGGTTGTCGCGATGAATACAAAGTTCAAATCGAATATACAAATTTTCTGTATTATACGTAATTTTGTGAAGTTTTTATAGTCTTAAATAATGAGTATCTCCATATATTTCTTTGCAATAATTTTGCTTTATTAATATGGGCAATTAAACAATAAAATATGCGTGGCAATTAATTTGCATTCGGAATGGCTCCAGAAAAACAGCATTTTTAAGGTACTTGCTCCGAGTTTTTGAGTACTCAAAAATAGAACTTTGGTCAAATCCATAATTTGAAAATTTTATACTCATCTAGAAAGCTGGGAAAATTCATAGCTTCAAAAATTTTGCAAAGCGGATGAAAAACGGCTGAGTTATATCAAGTTGAAATTACCGTTCCAACTGTTTGGGAGGCATGGCAGTGGGAGTGTTAACAAGCAGAATCACTACAAGGAAAAGTGTAATACGTGTTTAAACAAACAACAGTCAACAAAACAAAATAAAAATTCACCATTCGACGACACGAGCGATTGCCGGCCGGCAAGCTTATCTGCATGCAGGCAGCCGTCGCCGTCGTCGCGGTTTAGGGCAACCGAAATGCAAAACACCAAACGGAACGAACGAAACGGAAAAGGCGAAACATTCGTTTGACCGAGCCCTGACAACGTGTGCTGTCTAGCGTGTCGTTGACTTCTCTCTATACCTTCTTGGGATGTGATGCATCCGCGTATTTGCTGTTGTAAGCGTGCATCAGAACGTGCATTGCTACACAGTGAACCGCGTGTGTGTATCCAACCGCGCGAAATGTGCTAAGATGCCTCGGTAAGCGCGACGACTAGAATCCATCGATCGGTTTCCAAACAATTATAGACGTTCAGATTGATGTATCCATCTGTGTAACTACTAACTAGGGACTAAACGATTATCGCTACCACCGCGCGCCGGTACCATATTGAACACAAGGCGACGATGGAAGAACACTTGGCAGCACATTCCGATCCACATGCACCATCACGATGCATCGTTGCCAGCCATGTGATAGGGGTAAACACACAGGCTGCCTCATGCTCATCAGACTACACTGCACCGTGCGTCCGGCCGGCGGCGTCGTCATCATTCCGCGCTGCTACGGACAGTGTTGTTGAGGGTGATACGCGAATCACATTTCGTTAGCGCGCGCGTTACTAACCGTTGCGTTCTATTGCAACTATGAGTGATTTGCGTAGAGTCAGTCGGACAAAATAATGTGTGATGGTTTACACGATCCATCGTTGCTTCAATCAGTCTGGTCAGCTTCTCAGGAAAGCTGTTTTCGTCCATGATTTTCTATGAATCTGTGCGGTGGATATTGTCATATGCTACGTGGACAACTGGTGATGTGTTGAGACCTGGTATTCATGGCATTTCTGAAGGATTTGCTGTACGGTTTAGATATGGTCGGTTATTAACTGACCGTCGATGAAGCCGGCTTGATAATTTTCCACGAACTCATTCGTTTTGGGTGACAGACGACGGAAATGGTCTGGGGTAGCACTTTGTAGGCGGCTCTGAAGTTCTCTGGTAATCGCTATGAACATTATAAATGATCGTCTTTCTTGTAAATAAGGCAGATTCTGCCTTCTTTCCACTCCTTTGGTAGCTGTACGGTTACCCATTAGAGTGGGTCATCGGAACCGTTTTTTCAGATCAAAGCTTTTTTGGTTCCGTTTCGGGTTCTGAGTATCTGTGCAAAATTTGAGCACGATCGGTTGTGTCTACATTTTGCGCATTGCAATTTAAATTTGTATGGGAAAACATACTTTTTTGCATTTTTGTCATAAGTTAAAAAAGTTTGTCTGAAACTTTTTAAACGATACTGTAAAATGATAGCCTAGGATGTTCTGAAAAACTTTGTTGAAGACCGCAAAACGATCCGATGCTTGTAAAAATAGTTATAACCAACGAACAACATGCATGTATTTATGTATTAACATAGGAATAACAATAGCAACAAAATCATCCTGTTTCGGCAAGCAATACCAACGCTATAACTTTTTTTATAAGCATCAGATCACTTCGCGGTTTTCGACAAAGTTTTTCAGGACACCCTAGCCTATGTTTTCACTTTATCGGTTACATAGTGTTAGAAAAGTTTGAGCTTACCATGAGAGAAATGCAAAAAAGTGAGGTTTCCCATGTAAAATCCCATACAAACTTCAAACGCGATGCGCAAAACGTAGACATAACCGGTCGTGCCCAAAATTTGCACACTTATTTGGGTCCTGAAATGGGATCAAAAAACTTTGATCCGATGGGATACGATTGAATTTTTCATTTTTCCATATAAACGATGACCCACTCTATTACCCACATCCTGACTGTCAACCGGTTAACACCGGTTGCCAACTTTACTACAGTGATAGACAGTCGTTTAGCCGAGAACAAAAAAAGTGTCAGGAAACTCATACAAAAGATTTTATGCAAAAACTTTTTTATCGTAGTAATAGTATATCTAGTACAGTTTTATAAAAATGTGATACATTAAACTTGCATATACACTGAAACAAAACGAGGGTAAAAACCCTTCAAATTTCATTTTTTGCCTAGACATTTGTTTAGCCGAATTGTACAATTTTAACCTCGGCTAAACGAATGTCTATCACTGTAGACCCATCTTGATGAGTTCAGCTGCGTTACCATCCTTGCTAGTTATTTTCATGGTTTTAAGCTAACAAATGACATTCTTAACCCTAACTTATATTAAGGTTAACTTCGCCAAGCGTGGGAGTTGGTTCTGTTGTTCCATCCTTAGCTGATCTTATGTAATCGTATTCGTTGTGATCTCTCGTGCTTACGTTTTCCTCGAAGTGCTGCTTCCACTTCCACCATTCAATCACTTTCCATCTGGTCTTTAAGAGGCACCTGTCCTTTTACATGCAGAACACGGCTCGCGTCGCGGCACGAAGCTATAGCGCAGTGCTTCTCAAACTTTTAGGAGGTATCGCCCCTTGGAGCATGAAATAAACGTTTTCGCCTCCCAAGGTGAAATTTTGTTTTTCCAAGATAACTGGCTGAATCTTTGCTTAGCGGAAGCCCTTGAAAGCCCATTATTTGACACTACTGTGGTATTTAATGTATTTGTGGAATTTGTGCTGAATTTGTGGAAAATTTTCAAAATAGCTCCTAGTAAATAATAAGCAATGTTTGGAATTACTCCGGGAAGCTTCTCTGAAATATTTACACACAATGTGTGACGACTTTCATACGAAAAGTGTTCTAAGATTCGTCTTAAACTTTATGTTTTGGATTGAAAATTCCATTAAAAAAGGCATATGAATTAAGAACAAAACTTTATCATTAAGTAACTCCTGTTGTTTTTATAATTTTGACAAAAATCAATCATGAATCAACATAAGCATCAAAAATCCTGTGAACTTTAGTCTATCTCGAAACAGGCGTTTTTCAATAATTCTAGAAACAAAAAATCTTAAAATATCAGAGAGTTTTTATGATTCAGTTGACATTTGGAATTGTAAATAAAAAGAAAATCGCGTTAAGTACTGTTCGTTTGAATTCCACTAAGAATTTGCATCCTTTGACAGATACGTATTTCGACCTCAACTGTAAGGTCGTCTTCAGTGTCTTATTGTACTTGACTCGACTCAAGTCGAAATACGTATCTGTCAAAGGATGCAAATTCTTAGTGGAATTCAAAGGAACAGTACTTAACGCGATTTTCTTTTTATTTACAGATATTCCCCTAACAAGCCCAGGTTAATCATCATCATTTTGAATTGTATTTCAGTACTTTTGATATTCCTCAATTATTAAAAAAAAATCGCCCCCCTTTTCAGCATTTTCGCCCCTTAATTTTGATTTTTCAAATTTTCGCCCCCTTCGGCTTGATTTTCGCTCCCTAGGGGGCGATTTCGCCCACTTTGGGAATCACCGCTATAGCGGAATGAGTTGAGTTGCTGGTAGAACTTCCGTATTTCTTGAGAGCTGCACAGCAGTTTCATCTCCACGCACTCAGCTTCTTCCAGCCGCTGGTCTACTGTTCCCATTCTGTTCTGTTTGTATCGTTCCACGTTCTGCCGGGTTCCATGCTGCAGCATTACCGCCAGCGCTTCGTTCTTCTTCTCCAATGTCAATCTGCACTCTTCGTTGAATTATTTGTTCCGACGACTCCGTTCCACATATTCGATGGAACTCTTGGTTGTGTTGTTGATGTCATATTTTACTGTACCTCTGCAGTTTTCAAGAGAGAACACTTCGAGCTCGTCCTCGTCTGGCAACGCTGCCTCGAGATTTTGCGCGATATCCGGTTGCTTCAGTCACTCTAGAGGTTGTACCGTGGCGGTCGCCGGTACCAGATATTATTGATGCCGCAATGTTTTTGGCGCAGTTTGGCCATCAACTGGAAGTGGTCAGCGTCAATACCAGATGTCAAAAAGTTATCGTCGGTCTAAATTCCTCCTCCTGGCCAATTTGAACATTCAGGTCTTGACGTCGTGACTTGGGCTGCGGTCGTACTCGCGTTCAAGCAGCATGTAGATTGCGTCCTTCTTTAAGTATTAGTGTTTCCTAATTGTGCACGTTGTTCATGACGAAGTTGAAGAATAGAACCTTGATTCTGAACCAGCTGGTTGGTCATTCGATCGGCCCACATTCGATCACGCTCGTCTTCTTGCGTTACATCGCTACGATGCCGAACCAGCGGTCCTCCAGTAGTACGACGAGTATGTGGGTACTCTCGATGAAGTTTAGAGGCAAGACAGTTACACGTACCGAGTTTCCAATCGTAAGTCCTATTTCATCGCTGGGATCGTCGCCGTTGGTCTCGATATATATATACTAGCTGACCCGGCAAACCTTGTATTGCCCATTTTAATTGTTGCTCTTGCACAGTTTTTCTAATGTTTTTGTTAATTTTCTTAACTTGTTCTACATACGAACATAGCCACCCACCAGGAGGACAAATTGAACCGTTCAAAAATCTTGTTGATCATTTCAAAGTGTATGTAAACTCATTCGTATAAACTTCGGAAGCTCGGCTCCAGAGGCACGTTATCTTCCATTTGGTACATTCGTCTCAGATAAAGAATGCTGTTTGGTGGTTTGATTGCTAATCAACTTTTTATCATACATTGAAACTTAAACGGAAAACTTGACCATAGAATTTACAGTTCAACTGCCATAAACTACCCAACAGCGCCACTCGAAAGAAAAAGAAGGAAACATTTAGGTATGTTGTAAATTTTAGCAGTTGGCTCATAAAGAAAATGGAACAGTGTGACTTGAAAGTTATCTGTATGGGAGCCTCCCGTTCCAGAAACCGCAGAGGTATCACACCAAGCCAAGAACCTTCCCGGCCCAAAAATATCTACCTACAAAATTTCACACCGATCGGATAAGTAGTTTCCGAATGCATAAGGGTCAGACAGACAAACTGCGCGAGTAATAAATTCCTAGAGAAATTCCCAGAGGTATTTCTGGAGTAATTCCATGAAGAATTCTTGGATGAATTACTGGAGGAAGAATCTTTAGTGGAATCCCTGATGGTATTCCTGGTAAGTTCCTCGAGAAATTACTGGAAAAACCTGGTGGAATTACTGGAGGAATCCTTTGAACCAATTCCTGGAGGAATCACTGGATTCTTGGAATAATGCGTGTATAAACTCCGAGAGGATGATTTCTTGGATAAATTGCCGTTGTAATTTCTGAACGAATTACTGCTTTAATTTCTTTGGGAATTTCTGAAGTAAAATCTGCAGGAGTTCCTGGGGTAATTTTTGGGGTAATTTCTGGTGGTATTTTTAAAGGTATTCCTGGAGAAGTCCCAGAATCAATTGCTGAAGAAATGCCTGGATGAATCCCTGGAGGAATGCCTATGAAAATCCCTGAAGAAACTCCTGGAGTAATGCCTGGAGGTATTCCTAAAAAACATTCCTGGAGGAGTTCCTAGAGCGATCCCAGGAGGATTCCCTAGAGAAGCTCTTGAAGGAATGCCTGGAGACATGCCTGTGCAAATTTCTGGAGGAATATCTAGAGAAATTCCTCGAAAAATCTTGTGAAGAACTCCTGGAGGAATTTCTGGAAGATTTTCTTGAAGAATCGTTGGAAAACTTTCAGGTAGGATCCCCGGAGAAATCCTTTAAAGAATTTCTGGAGAAATTCCTCGAGGAATCCCTAGTGAAATTTTTACAGGAATTTCATGCGGTATCTCTAGAGAAATATTTGGAGGTATTCCTTGAAGAATCCTTGAGAAATCTCCAGAAGAACTCCTGGAGGAATCCCTTCAGAAATTCCATGAGCAATTTCCAGATTAATGTCTGGAGGAATTCCAGAAAAAAAAACTTAGAAGAACATCTGGATGAATTATTGGAGGAATTATCGAAGGAATTCCTGGAAGAATCTCTGGAAGAATCTTAAAAGGAATCCCTGATGGAATTTCTAGTAAGGGGCTGTTCATAAACCACGTAGACCAAAATTTGGCCATCTCAGACACCCCCCCCTCCCCCCTCGTAGACTTTTGTCCATGCAAAAATTTTGAAATTTGTATGGAGCGTAGACTTTGGCTAGACCCCCCCTCCCCTCAAAAAGTCTACGTGATTTATGAAATACATGGACCAATTCCTGAAGGAATTCCTGGAGAAAATGCTGGTGGGATTCCTGGAGGGATCCCATAAACCAATTTCTGGTGAAATCTTTAGAGGAATCCTTGGAGCAATACCTGGAGGATGAATTTCTGGAAAAACTCCTCAAGGAAACTCTGGAAGAATTTCCGGAAAAAATCCTGAAAGAATTACTGAAGAAATTCTTAAAAGAATTTCAAAAAGAAATTCCTGGAGGATTTTCTGGATCAATTCCTGGATCAATTCTTGGGGTGATTCCTGGAGGTATTCTTGGTGGCAATCCTGCAGGAAATGCCTGGATGAAATCCAGAATTCCTGAGGTAAATTCTGCAGGAATTCCTTAGTTAATATCTGCAGGAATTCCTGGTGGAATTCTCAGATGCATTCCAGGAGAATTCCCAAAATTAAATCCAGAAGGAATGGCTGGATGAATCCCTGGAGAAATCCCTATAGAAATCCCTGGAGGTATTTCTGAAAGAATTCGTGGAGGACTTCCAAGAGCAATCCCTCGAGGAACTCCTGAAGGAATGCCTGGAGGAGCTTCTGAAGGAATTCCAGTAGACATACCTGAGGGAATTTCTAGAGAAATTTCTTGAGCTATCTTCTAAGGATCTCATGGAGAAATTTCTATAGAAATCCCTAGAGAAATTTCTGTAGGGTTTCCTTGAAGAATCACTGGAGAACTTTCAGTGACAAATCCATGAAAGAATTTCTGGAGAAGTTCCTGGATGAACCCCTGGTGGAATCTCTAGAGGAATTGCTTAAGGTATATCTAGGAGGAAGTATTAGCGGACTTTATAGAGGAATTCCAGGATGAATCCCTGCAGGAATTTTTAGACGAATCCCTGAAGGAATTCACAGAGGATAGGGATTGTATATCCGGACTACCTCCTTTTAGGTAAATCTGCAACAACCTCAATCCCATTGGTGGAAAATTGTTATCCATTTTAGGACCTCGTATCCGTTATAAAACGGTCACACACGGCGGCTCGGGAGTCGAGATGGCTCCCAAGTCTAATAGCAAAAGACTCGCCATCGTCCACTGAGCGATTCCAAGCAACAGCATCAAAATTAAGCAATTTTTTTAATTCATGAATTTCTATTGAACTGAAACTTTGCACAGTTTTTCAGTTCCATCTAAATCGCCATTTTTCGATATTAAATTTTAATTTTGAATCACGACTAACTTTTCAAAAGGGTGTATGTGAAAATGGTTCAAAAATATTCAAAAACCTGCACAGCCAAAATGGTTCGTTCGATTGCTATGAATTTTTCAGCAAAGTTAGATAACTAAATGGTGATTCCTAAGAAAATATACACTGTGAAAAAAAATCTTTTTTAACATTAAAAAATATCATTTTTGTCACAAAAATTCAAATATTTCAAAACCCTATCTTTTTACCAACGTAATTTTTTTAGCGAAGACGGTCCATTATATTAGCAATCTACCATAAAAATTTGGTGATGGTAAACTAATAAACAAAAAAGTTATAACATTTCAAACATTTCACAATTTTCACATTTGGTAAATATTTTTTTCTGTGTAAATTATTTCGGTCAGAAATCGCAGTTTGATGCTGATTTTATTGTTAAGCAAAGTTAGATAACTAAATGGTGATTCCTAAGAAAATATACACTGTGAAAAAAAAAATCTTTTTTAATCTTAAAAAATATCATTTTTGTCACAAAAACTCAAATATCTCAAAACCCTATCTTTTTACCAACGTAATTTTTTAGGGAAATTGCATTAACAATCTACCATAAAAATTTGGTGATGATGAACTAATAAACAAAAAAGTTATGACAATTAAAACATTTCACAATGATCACATTTAGTAATATATTTTTTTAGTGTAAATTATTTCGGCCGGAAATCGCAGTTTGATGCTGATTTTATTGTTAATGGCCGTGCGTGAGTAAAACAAGCTGTTTTTATTATGTATTATGTATATTATATGTGCAGTAATGTTCCGATTTTATCACGCCCTCCGCGCATTAGGCACCATCCACAAATTACGTAACGCTCTAGGGGGAGGGGGGGGGAGTATGGCCGAGCGTTACGGTCCATACAAAAATTTTCGGGGTTTCATACAAAAAAGCGTTACGGAGGGGGGAGGGGGGGTCGAAAAATGTCGATTTTGGCGTTACGTAATAAATGGATGCTGCCTTAGTCGTTTAAGGTACACCGGGGCAGGTTGAAATGGGTGGGGCAAGATGAAACACGAAGTTTTGAAACAGATTTCAATACAATTTGGTAATTTATCCTTCGTTAAAAGATTGTTTGAATCAAAAACTATGCGTTACGGCGATCAAACTATTTATTATCATTAGAAAACATCATGTTAACCCGCTGTTTCATCTTGCCCCACCCGTTTCAACTTGCCCCGGTGTACCTTATTCATTAATTTGCTGTTACATTTGAGGACAAGTGTTTTCCCTCTTCTTCAAGATGAATGTTGAAAGCGCGTTTTGCAACGTTAAAAATATTGAAATGGGTATAGATGTTGAAGAATATTCCAAAACATTTTTGAAAAGGGGCGTGATTAAATTGTTTAAACAGATGTCGCTGATGGTGCGGTGGCATGACTCTCTGCACTTAGCACTTCTGGCAATTTCTCAGTTGTTGTCGTTTTAGAACTTCCTGCGCCCTGCTTTACCGATGATATACAGATGGCTCGTTTGTCAAAGTCTAGACGGCAGGACGTGCAAGTAAATTTGTATTCAATGTGGGCATTTGGGCATAACCAGTCTCTTTCAGTTTATCTATGGTGCTTTCGGTGAGATTTCGTAACTCTTTTGAACATTTTTTTTTCATCAAACGGTCTACAAGAGAGCGTTGAGTTGAAGACCTTTGAGAAAGCGACTGTTCATGTTGTTCGTTAGATTATAATAAACAAAATCACTTATTAGTTTTAACTGACTAGTTTGGTGTTGTTTGCTTGGCTGAAGAAAAAAATTACTAATAAATTTTTAATATCCATAGCGAAGTATTTCTTTGCTTTTTCGTGAGCATTGTCATGGTACCCGGGTAGAGGTAAAATACTCACGATCAAAACATGATATTGGTTTGATTGATATAAGAGATAAAAGATCTGAAAATAATATCTGAAAAATGTTCCTGGAACATCTGAACAATATCAAAATTTTATATTTTAAGATCATACGAATAGCTCGCTGATATTGGTTAGATCTCACAAAATCTAAATATGATTTGATAATGATGTTCCAGGAGTAAATTTTTGATTTTATTTTTAGATCTTTTATCTCTTATGTCAATCAAACCCATATCACTTTTTGATCTCCATATCAAAATATGCTATTATTGAGCTCTTTTCCTCTACTCGGGTATGTATACAGACACACAAACGTAACACTGACGAAATTTTCATTGACCACGCCTTTAACGATCATTTTGAATCTTGGTTGTGGCTTTCATAACCAGAAGAGCGCCCATCGTGCGTTTGACGTTTCACACTAGCGCCTTCTGATGACGATATTGCACACCGCAGTGTTTCGTGAAACATTTCCACCAGGTGGTGTTAGTGTGAACTGGGCGATGGATTTTCACGAAAATTGTTCTAGGCGTTTCGGGCTGTTTCGGCTGTTCGGGTCCGTAAGAAGTTGATCATCAATATTAACTTCTTTTCCCGATCAGCCTAGATAGCTGTGTGGTGTCGGTAGCGGTTGTCTTAATTGGCTAAGAATAACACTACGGACCACCTGTTCCGGGGGTAAAAGTCCACCAAACAGGTAACCCCAATCCAAGGTGTCAGGCGACCCGTGCTGAGGGATGAATGGTTGAGGGGGTTTAAAAGATGCTCGATCTTTAACGGAGCCCGTAACGTAGGTAGATCGCCTTTATGTGTTGCGTTACGGTTCAAGATCTACCAAACCGAACCATAGTGACATCCGGTTTGTCAAGTTGGGGTAATGTGTTTTGGTAATAAGGATTCATGGTGCAAAGTCGTTGTTACTGGTGACAGTTTCTAAAATTACATTTATTCTGCCTTGCTGATAGTTAAAGAATCGGACTTTGCCCACCCGAGACTACACTTGATGTTAGGAAAACAAACATGCTTTACGTATCTAATTGCGTACTAACCTATCAAGGACTGTTAAGTTCTGGTAATTCAAGGACTCACGTGCATTCTTATTGCAGAACACATTATCTAATTTGACAGAGTTTTGCAACTAGCCTTAAGTCCCGGGTTTTTCTTTGTTGTCCTGGGACTAAACTAGAAGCAAGACATGGATGGGGCTAGAGTTCCGATGCATGGACAAATATCAGTACCACCGTTTTGTTTTTCTCAAAATTCAAATAGATTGTGTTTGATTGGGGGCGCTCTTTCACTGGGATTTAAATCTCTATGATAACGGGACCTTTTTATCGCAATCTATTTCTTGCACCTCTGAGATAACAAAACAGGAACTGTACAGAAATCGATGCTTCATTGCCTCTCAATGACAATGGAGTAGTACGACATGCACTAAATACTAAGGATACGGGTAATGCCACAAAAGATCTAAATACTAGTCGCAGTGGCTCACCCGAACAGGAAAAAAAAAATAGGCGTTTCGTCTGTTTGTCTATGGTATGTACCTCTCATGCATTTGTTGTTGTTGAAGTTACTCACATTCTTCCGATCAATTTTTTTTTGCAGATAAACTAGACGTATACGCGTATATAAAACTTTTATTATACAGCTTTTCTCTTAAAAATAAGTTTAATTCCATTTTTCTTATAATCAACTTATAAACAGCTTTTCAACACTATCAAGGGATTTTTTCACCAGTCACGTACAATAAAATGTATGACACTCTCAATGTTTTTGATCACAACACTGGATCGTGTCTAAGTTTCAAATAGATACTATAGTAATTATGAATAATCAAACAAAAATATCATGAAAACAACTTGTTTAATTTAGGCGGTAGCCTTTACAATAAAATCAGCATCAAAATATAATTCTCGAAATAATTTACACAGAAAAAATTTTTTTTTTTGTTACTTAATGTAAAAATTGTGAAATGTTTGAAATGTCATAACTTTTTTGTTTATCAGTTTACCATCACCAAAATTTTATGGTAGATAGCTGATATAATGGGCCATTTCCCCTAAAAAATTGACGTTGGTAAAAAGATAGGGTTTTGAGATATTTGAGTTTTTGTGACAAAGATCATATTTTTTTAAAGTAAAAAAAGAAATTTTTTACAGTGTATATTTTCTAAGGAATCATCATTTAGTTATCTAACTTTGCTGAAAAATTCATAACAATCGAACAATCCGTTTTTGCTGTACAGCTTTTAGAATATTTTTGAACTATTTTCGCATACACCCTTTTGAAAAGTTAGTCGTGAGTGAATATGAAGGTTTAATATCGAAAAATGGCGATTTAGATGAAATTGAAAAACTGTGCAAAGTTTCAGATATTTTTGAAATGGTCACTCAGGATCGACTGACATGACTCCGTGGAATTCCTCCACTGTAAGACGATTGCCTCAGGTCATTGGTCTTAACCGTAAAGGAGGGACTCTTCTCGGCACGGTCGTTCCGGTCTCGCTCTGGGTCGTGCCGTCCTGGTCCGACAAAGAAGCAAGACGCCTGATACCCGAATCCATCCAGCAACGCCCGCTGGTCCCCGTCGGTCGAGCACTGACCCAACAAACCTGCCATTCTATTCCCGAGCTGCCCCAGCGGCGAAATTCCGGCCACATAGGAGTGTAGCGGCTGCTTTTGGAATTTTGATTGTTGTACATAGCTGTCTCGGCAAACGTCGTACTGCCTACTGCCTGCCTACTGTGTTTTTTGACATCCAGTTCCATAGCGAAGAGCCCCGCAAGGTCATTTGTATGGGAGCCCCCCGTTCCAGAGACCGGAGAGGTCGCACACCAAGCTAAGAACCTTCCCCGGTCCCAAAAATACCCACACACAAAATTTCACACCGATCGGTTCAGTAGTTTCCGAATCCATAGCGGTCAGACAGACAGACAGACAGACAGACAGACAGACAGACAGACAGACAGACAGACAGACAGACAGAAATTCATTTTTATATATATAGATATATATATATATATATATATATATATATATATATATATATATATATATATATATATATATATATATATATATATATATATATATATATATATATATATATATATATATATATATATATATATATATATATATATATATATATATATATATAGCGGCTAGCTTACCGGACACCAACTCCCTTCTTTCCGCCTCGCCTGTCAGCCAACAACCAAAGTTACCACCGGAGTTGGTTACTCAATCTTCGCTAAGGTTGCTCTCAGTTTCCGGCCGTTACCACGAGGAGGTATGGATAGGAATTGGTAAGCAGATCCTATTGATCTCAATGAAATCTCAATTACGCGATACCCAACAGTTACTCCGCCATCAAACAAAAATAAATCAGAATAAACATAAAATATTCGAGTACACATTATCGTATTAAGTCTTATTATTAAATCCCATTATTAAATCTCAAATCTCACTATTTCGTTTTTTGGCCACCTAATATCATCCTATTGGACTGCGTGTGCTCTCCGCCCATATATCGCCCATTCGCGCCGCTGCTCCTTGAATAGATTTGTTTTCGCCTTGCGGTACGCGTGAGTTTTCAATTTCAATTGCAAACCGCTCACGTTTCAGGCTGCATTGGCTCATTTAAAATTCACACCGTCTGACTGTAAACTTCATCCACTCATCGTCGTTATTGTCGCCGCCGCGCATTCAATCCCTATGGTTATATTGTTGTAGCCGCGGACCGCGGTGGTGGTCGTCGACGACGACGACGACGACGACAACGAGTCGGGAGCATATGCGTCATTAGCTAGCTGCACGCTGCGGCCAATGCGATCGCCCCGTGTGCGCCCTCGAATGAAGGCATGTGGCAAACCGTACAAATTTTGAGTTGCTCGTGGCATGAATTGCCGGATTTTGATCATTCGCATGCTCGCAGGTCAATGCTATTGTAATTTCATCCACCACACGGGTGATTCATTTGGGGGGAACTTTGGAAAAAGGCTGGTTAAGAGTGGAGTGTTGATTGAAGAACTGTGTACTTATCTTACAATCACTTTGATCTATCGATCAGCAACTCGCTATTTTAGGAACGTTGTTTAAGTTGAAGAAAACTTCAGGTAGGGAGGAAGACCATTTCAACGCAGAGTATCAACTTCAGAAACTTCAGCGCTCGTTGTTTTATGATCAAATGGGCGGCGTTGTTTTCTAACAAAGTTCAATGTACAGACAATCTGAAGTCACTTTCTTCACCTTTTTAACGGTACATTCGAATCTTGACTCAAATAATCGACTGTCATCCGCAACGCTCACATCGTTCTGGCTTTTGAAGACATCGACGATGGAGCTTCACGTTGTAATGTGAGGCCACCTTGCACAAATTATATACCACAGGCATATTTTGACCTGCAGCTGTTAAGTGTTCTCTACTGATACATACCAGGTTTCACTAGCGCACACTAGCACAGATTTCACGTTTTTGTTGAAAATTCGGTTATTAGTGCGCAGCCCTCATCTTCTTGATCCGTACTCACCTATGTCGATCTTGGTGCTGCCATCAGCCGCATTTTGGCTACTAAGATATTGGAAGCTTTCAACATTCTTTGCTGTTTGTTCAGCTAGCATAAAGCCAGAAGAGTTGACCGTGTTCACATCCAACGATTTAGTCTTGTTGGCGTTAATGATAAGACCTGCTGCCGAGGAGCGATCGGCAAGATCATCGAGCTTACTCTGCATATCAGAGCGCCGTAGAGTTAAGATAGTACTATCATCAGTCAGTTCGAAGGCATTCAGTTGTTCCTTGGCAATGGGTTGCCACAGCAATCCACGATTTGGTTCACGATCGATCGCATCTACCAGAATCGCGTCGATTACGATGAAGAACAGTAACGGTGATAGTAACATCTTTGCATCACTGCTGCGACTACCTGGATAGGATCGGACAAGACACCGTTGGGAAGTCCTCTGCATGAAAATGTCTTGTTCTGTGTCGCAACAGTAACACCCTCGTCTGGTAACTCCACCTCGAGATTTTGCGCGATACCCTGTTGATTCAGTCTCTCTAGGTTGTACTGTGGCGGTCGCCTGTACCTTGTTTCAATGAAGCTGAATATTTTCTCAGGGACACTCTTGCGCCTGATAGCTCCCTAACCATATGTTTTCGTGATTGAGCCGATCAAAAGTTTTTATCCCGTAACCGCCCAAAGTGTCTGACAATTTGAATCTTCATAAAAAATGTTATCAACAGTCAAGTTCCAATAGAATAAACATGGTTTCATGGAAAATCGGAAGTCCATGGTGTAGATCCAAAAAAAATCTCCAATGTGGGTCCTCAACATCTAATATTTTTTTTTCAAGTTCTATTGTAGCACAACTTCTATACTCTTTTTGTATTCTGATCAGTATAGATACAATGAATCTATAAAGAATGAAATAGAGGATAAGTAACAACAATAATAAAAAAAGTCCACCAGACGACATCATGGTTGAGATTTATGTATATCAAAAAGCCTATGTCTCTGTTTCTCTCTGCACTCTCATTAGCTCTTTTCTAATACGAAATAATTCAGCGGTTCATCATAAACTGCGTAACGCTATTGAAGAATGGAATGGGTCTACAACAATGTTACGCTTCAAAATTTTCCATTCAGAAATTTTGAAATCAATCCCTGTGAAAATCCATGAAGGAATTCCTATAGGAATTCTGCGAGAAATATCTAGAAGAATCTGGAAGAATCATACAATAAATCCCGGAATGAAATCTTGAAGAAATCCCAAAAAAAAAACTGGGGAAGAATTTTTGAAAGAATCACATCAGAAATTCTGGCACGTATACCTAAAATATCCAGGATCGCCTGAATAAATCTAGGCAGATATCTATATTCTTTCATATTTCTTTACGGGACGAATCCCCTGAGGAATCAGAGCAGAAATGCCGAAAAGAATACCTTGAACAGTTCTTTTAGGATTTTCATAGCAATCCTTGTAAAAATCCCAGGAGAGATTTCAGGAGCAATCCCTACAGGAATTCTGGAAGGAAAATCTAGAGGAATCCTGGGAAGTTTCTCGAGTGGAATGCCTGAAGAAATTCCGGAAAGAATTCCTGAAGGTATCTCGAAAAAATCTTACCTCATTTAATATTACTACATCATTTTTACACCCTACTCTGCCTAACCCCAACCTACCCTAACCTTACTGTCTTCCCTGCCATCTATTTCAACCCTATATTCTAACCCTAGTCTCTGTACTACCATCTACTCTAACCACTAACCTACCTTCTTGTACCCTATCCTCTAAAATAACCTCCATCCTACCGTCTACAACCATCTGCCCAGCCTCTACCGTTACCCCCTATTCTACCCCCTACCCTAATCATACATCCTAGCCTCTACCCCGGTGATTCTCAAAGTGGGTGAAATCGCCCCCAGGGGGCGAAAGTCAACGCGAAAGGGGCGAAAATTCAAAAAATCGAATTTGGGGGGCGAAAATACTAAAAAGGAGGGCGATTTTTAAAATGATTGAAAAATATCAAAAGTATTAAATTACAAGTCCAGAATATCAATTGAACTATCAAAACTTTCTGGCATTTGAATATTTTTGATTTCTAAGATTATTAAAAAATGTTTGTCTCGAGATCGACTAAATTTATCTAAGGATTCTGGAGATTTATTGAAATATATATGAAGAAACTTTAAGGCGAAACTGGATCCATTTCCTCACTTTTTGGTTTTTGATTTTTTATAAAATAACGTTTTCGCAGAAACCATTTTTGAATAAAAATTCACAAAAAAATGGTTTCTGCAAAAATGGAAAACTTTTTCCATCACAAAAAAATTCAGAAGGTACCTTGATCCATACTCTACATGTGCACAAAAACCGATTTTGAAAATATTGCTTTGTTATTTTATAAAAAAAAAAATCAAAAACCAAAAAAATGAGGAAATGCTTCCAGTTTCGCCTTAATGGCAAAAATAATAAAAGATCAGGTTTTTTTACTTGATGAGAAAGCTTTGTTTTTAATTTATATGCGTTTTTTATGGAAATATTATTTAAAAACATGAAGTTTAAGACGAATCTTAGAACATTTTTCGGATGAAATTCGTCACACATTGTTTGAAAATACGTCAGAGAAACCTCCTGGAGGGATTCCAAACATTGCTTATTACTAAGAGTCAAAATAGCTCTTAGTAATAAGCATATTTTCCACAAATTCAGCGTTGGATTCCCTCAAAACCGAGTAATTACTGATGCATATCTACTTATTTGACAATAAAAATTTATCTCCAACTCATTACAAGCTTGTCAATTCGGATCACTGGCTTATTTTATATTTTCAATTAATGAGCAAAGCTGACTATATTTGGAGATACACCAATATATTCCTGAGTTGTACATGTTGCATAAAATATATGTTTGTAATTGTTTTTCAATTTCCCATCAGTCTTATTTGGGTTCTTGTGACCAAACATCTCGGGTGTTGAAGCACTCCCTTTTAGAACACTGGTAAGACATCTGGTTAAAGATAACGTTCTGTTTTGCTAGATTTTGTAGAAGAATGTGTATAACACATGACCTCAAAATGTATTGTTTTTACATGCAATAATGCAGTTTTTGTTTTCAAATGCAGATAATTAATGCATTTGCAAAACAACTCCATGAAAATGAAAGCTATCCTATTTTACATACATTACATACCAGATTTACCACAGTAGTGTCAAATAGTGGGCTTTTAAATGCTTCCGCTAAGCAAATTTTGCGACTTTCTTCATGGAAAAACTATATCTCACCTTGGAGGGGGCGAAAATGTTTTTCTCAAGCTCCAAGGGGGCGATACCTCCTACAAGTTTGAAGTTTGGGAAACACTGCTCTACCCTGATCCTCCACCCTACTATCTACTCTACTCTTTACCCTCTCCTCCTACCTCCGTCTGCCCTATTCTCTACCTTTTCGTCTACCCTGACCCCTACCCTACCGTCAATCCTAAGCCTCTACCCTAATTCCCTACCCTCTACTCCAACTTTCACCATTACACTCTACCCTACCGTCTACCCTAGCATCTACCCTAATCCTCTACCCTATGCTCTACCTTAACCCCCTACACGGTGTCTATGAGAGAAAATATTATCGAAAAAAAAATCAGTATTGTTAAATCACCCACCAAATGAATACTAATGTCGAATTCGTTTTTGAACCTGGGTTGGAACTGGATTGGCGGAAAATGTGTAAACAAACAAACGTCAAACAAACTCAAACAAACTTTAGTACAAGCGAAACCGAAGTCGGGTTGGGGTTGAAACTGTGATCTCATCCAGTTCCAACCCAGGTTGGAACTGAATCAAAAACGAATTCGACATAAGGGTGCCCTCTTTCATTTAAGGTGAAACATCAAGAAATCCCATTACAATTTCCCATACAAACTTTAGAGGCACAAATCTGACAAACGAAGCATCGAACCAAGCCGAACTTGTTTATCCTGGCTTTGCTCACTTGCAAAAAGAGGCAGCTTTTCCAAATCGAGCGCATTTGCTTACGAATTCTTAAGATTGGTGCTCTTGAAAACGTGAGTAGGGGTCCAAGTCGGCCATTGTGGCAGCCATATTTTCTCTGAAGTTTCTTCTTAAGGCTAAGAGCGAAATGTTCTACCGGGGGTCTAGAACAATTTTTATTTTTTCGTGATTTCTAGAATAAATTACCGAAAAATACTTTTTTTTTGTACTTTTTACCCAAAATTTGTATGGGAATATGACCCCCGATAGAAAATTTCGCTCATAGCACAAAAAGAAAGCATAGACCCTTAGCTTTCATTTGATGGGTAACTTAGGGGTGCTTTTTTAAATAATATTGTTCTACCATAGACACCCTGCCTACTCTACCCCATTTTCTACTCTGACTTTCTATCCTACCATCTACTTAAACCCACTGTCCTACCCTCTGTCCTACCATCTATACTAATCATCTAACCGACCTCTACCGATCCTACCCTCGACCCTACCATCTACCCTTCTACTCATGGGGCCCGATCGACAGATTCATATATTACATGGTATCATAGCTGCAATTACCATTCCGTAGCTGCCATCTTGGATTATGGTCCGCCATCTTGGATTTCAACATGGCTTCGAACATCGATTTTATAATTTCTACTCATCGAGCCCGATCAATAGATGCCAATATAGCTCAAAACACCATTCCGAGGCCACCGTTTGGATTATGATCTTCCATTTAAAAATGGCGTCGGATGTTTATTTCTCAGTTCTATTCATCGAGCCGATCGAGCCCGATCGGTATATACCCATATTGCCGTTAAATAGCATACATTTTGGAGTTTTGGCCGCCATCTTAGAACCCAATCCACCATCTTGAATTCCAATACCCATATAATCACCTCCACAACATAGGGAATGTGTATGCAACATTTGGTTGAAGTTGGTTGAGACATTCCATAGGCATTTCAAAGAAATAAATGTCTTCCGCATTGAAAATGAAGCTCATCGATAGTGGCAATGTGTAATCTTTGCAGCATCGTTTACGCCACCTAGTGAACCAGTCACAAATTATATTGTCCACTAGAAACAAGGTAAGGATGTAACAAACAACTTCTCAGAGGATAGTGTTCTAAAATTTTGCCTAATTCTGGAAATATTCATGCCAAAGAGACTGTCCTATAAATAGGATGCTGGGCGGATATGGGTTAATCCAGTGCTTCCCAAACTGTGCGCCGCGGCGCCCTGGTGCGCCGTGAACATCTCTCAGGTGCGCCGCAGGCTCTTGTGCCAAAGCATTGATTGATTGATTTGTCTTTATTTAAGAGAGTTTCAGCACTTGGCTGGTTCGTCGCTTGAGCCAAAACATAAAGAATAAACTCTAATTATTGAAGGCAGAACATATTTTTTGTTGGTTAATGTTTTATTTTATGAAACAAGTGCCACCTTACAGCCTTTTTTGTATTCTATACCAATGTCCTGCCTTTTTGAGGAAGACTTCAAAATAAAGTCACTCTAAGTGGTTTTCGCTCTTCTAAATTTTCAATTAAAAACTAAATATCCCAAAGTCCACGAATATTTTCCGTAATTTCTAATATTATCATAAAGCATCTTAATTTTTACAAAGTTTTAAATATCCGGAATTTTGATTTTTTTTTGTAAAGACTCTCAAATTGTTAAACTTTTAATTTCATTGTGCTTAGTTTTCGATTTTATCGATGGCTTGTAATTCAAAGTTAATATTTCAAAAAACTTTATTTTTTACTTACATCACTATCATGTACCACTTATCGTAAAAAATCGGTGACAATTTATAGGGTGACGATGGGTATTACCGGCAGGTTTGTTCTCTTCGTCATGTGGGCCGAATTGGGTTTTTAAATTTAGAAAAATGTATTCCTTTTATGATTTTATACAAAAGAGCACCTTTTTCTGAGCGATGATTTTTTTCAGATTTTTAGAACTTTATTTTGATACCTAAAATCAATTTCAAAGAGATTATTCAAAATCACCTTTTGACAGCTGGGCAACTGTTTGACAGCTCCACCCAGCGCAAAATGCAACGAGGGGTGATTCGAGAAATCGCTCCCATACAAACTTCAATTTAGTTTTTAAATAGGTTCCCGAGCACCAAAATTAATGAAAATTTGAATTTCGGCTCAGTTTGGCATGCAGATTTAGAATATGGAGTTATCTCAACACCGCCAAAGAAGCCAATTGCCTAAAATTATGGCATACAACTCAGCTTGGTTGGGAAAGATTTGAGACCAACTCTGAGACCTACAGGTTTCAAAAAACCCCCATGACGAAGATAACAAAACTGACCAGAATACGTAAGTTCCCCTTTGTCGATTTTGTCCATGATTCTGAAAACCGTCTTTTTTGAGTTGTGTCCCTCCGCATACAAAAAATGACCCCTCACCGTCACTGTCAGCCGTCTTGACAGCTTCTGAACATTTTTATATATATTTTCCCTAAAGTTTGGTAATCTACGTGCTTTATTCAACAAATTTAAAAGATTTGCAATGCAGTCCTCCAGAAACCTAAAATTTGTGTTAAGTTCTTTGAACCTTCAACCATTTTTTCTTTAAGAAGCATTTAAGAAATCTATTTTTTCCATTAATTATAAAATATGACATTGAATGATTTTGTAACGATTTATATTTGAAATTTTAAACTGAAGTTGTTATATCTTTATAGAAAGTTGTTGGTGCGTCGCGACATTTTTGAAATTTTCAAAAGGCGCCGCGGTAGCAAAAAGTTTGGGAACCTCTGGGTCAATCAATAAGATTGCAGCCTGACAATATGGTCCACACAAGATCGTTCGTAACGGAATTTCGCCTCCTACCGTTGGAGAGTTGTGTCAATCTTCTCCTGTATCCAGTTTAGAATTACTATGCAGAGGACTTTGAAAACAATGCATAATAATATGATGGCCGCCAATTATCGCATACAGTCACATCATTCTTTTCGGGTGTTTTTTTTCTAATCTAAGGGTATGCTCTGAGCATCTTGGCTGACATCGATCGACCTCATTAATGCTAAGAACGGTCGCTTTATCTGCTACAGTTATGAAGTTCCGGTTTTCGAGCAATGCGTGAAACCCTTGGCGGATTTGCCGAGTTGTTAGTAGCGTGGCCGACACTCGAAAAATGATCCCAAAGTGCTCCATCTTAGTCATACTCGGGTGACGTAAGGTATCATAGAGAAGACGATTGTCACCGGCATTTGCGGATTAATTGCCTTCGTCGGCTAGAAAGTTCGCCAGCGCTCATGTGTACACTATGGCTACGAGTTTGGCTCGTCATGTTTTCGCTCACTCTAACGCGGCTTTGGCGTTCCTCCGTTCCTCTGTCATCCTCTAGTGGTCATCTGTGATCCACTGCTATCTTTCAGAACGTAGCGTACCCGAATTATTCTCGCCAGTGCTGATGAAGACGCTGTTGATGATGATTTATTGATCCTATACGCTGCCACCTTACGGAATACCCGCAGCATGATTCTCCAGCTCCTCGATGGAGGACCATTTAACCAGTCGGCGCGTGTGTTGAACCGTGGCTCACGCCGATTAGGCGATGATGGTCTGACGTATTGTCGGCGTCACGTTTGTTCCGCACATCAAGAAGGCTCCGTATCCATTTTCGGCTGACGCAGATGTGTTCGATTCGATTTTTCGTGACGTCATCACAAGAAACGCATGATACTTAGGGCATTTCTCGTTGGAGAAAGATCGATCCCCAATCACCATGGCGCCGTTGACACATAACTCTGCAATCAGCCCTCCGTCCCCGTGCTCAAAATCCAAATGAACAAAATAAACGTTCGTGTAGAAGTCGCCCATTAAGATCTTGATGTCACTTTTTAGGACCTCTTCCACGACAGCATTCAGTTGGCTGTAACAACTCTTATTGTTAGCATTTCGGCAGCATCGCTTCATTAGATCATGATAAAATAAAATCCGTGTTCTGAATTTGACTACAATTATCCTCTCATTAGGCTCATAATTCCAGTTTCACGATCGTTGCGTGGGCGTGAGGAATAAGAAAACATCTCTACAAAATCGCATGTTTTGTCAAACCTGAGTCCGGATTCGGGTTCAGTTGCTCAAAATCTGCCATAGATACATAAGATTTGATGCATTTGATACAACACAGTGTTTCGCTGTGTAATCTATTCTACTCGACATAGATCATTGATTCTACAAAGAAACATTGCAGAAATGCAAAATCTGCAAAATAAGTTGAACAGAATCTTCTTATTGTTCCACAAACTTGAACTCCTCTACAAAACCTTTCAGCAACTAAGTGCATCAAAATCCATTTCCTGCAACAAATTTGGTTAATGTGGCAATCAAACACCGACGTAGGCTGCATCGCAGTTTTTTTTTCTGCACGCGTCATACATCGTTGTAGTACCAGTGCCGTAAAAGTATAGGTAAACCCATTTTATCTGCGCTTCATAATGTCAAGCACGTGTACGTCCAGCCCGGCTTTTCCGCCGTTGTTGGATGGTCGGTCGTGAATCAACAGCATGGGTAGGCACACACGACCACGAGAAGAACGATGACTGGAATGGGCTGGCTGGCTGGCTGACTGACTGATCCATATCTGCATGCCTGCATGTGCGAATCGAATGAGGGGACTGAAAGGTGGTGGTGGATCAATGGCACAAAGATTTCAGTTTGAAAGATTAATTCTTTGCGTCACGAGTCGACAATGTGGTTAGTGATTGAATTCGGACGGTGTTATGAATTTTTTGCCCTTGGCGTTTTTTTTTTCGGCAAGAGCACGAATAAGGAATAAGCTAAGTGGGAGGAACGATTCAAATGTGTATTCGCAAAAGGTGGTGAAGAACTTGAGGTTATTGCGAATACCTAGTGCAGGTGGCAACTAAAGTTTGTCGAAACGATGCTTGTGGTTATTACCCCGTGTTTTGCTTCTCTCGTCACAATAAACGTGCACGAGTCAGACAGAGTGATGTTACCTCGTTTTAAAAAGGAGGTAAAATGTGATGTCTCAAGATTCATCACTGAGAGAGGCATGTGCACTATGTACACATTTGGATGCACGTTTTTGTGGTCGTAACTAAGCAATAAAATTGCTCATTTCTCAGCTGGGGGTCAAGGCAAAGAATGAGCTTTGGTTTAGTATGAAGTAATGGCAGCTTGTCAGCTATATATTATACCACTGCTATTACTTCTCACTGATCCGGTTCCTGACGTCCTTACTAAGAAGACTATACTTTTCGTCTCTTGCTTGGCATAACGCCCCATATCTGTGCAAAATTACTATACAGATTTGAGCCCAGCAAAAATGCTGCAAACTTTCACCTATACAAACTTTACCTATACTACCTTCTATTTCCACCCCGCACTGTTTTGATGCAGGATTTACGCCAAATGCAGGACGCTGTAACCATGGTCTGCTTCACTAACAGTGTGGTACATTTCATGGCGGTTCTGGCTTTTTATGGAATATGTCCGCAGTTGTAGGATATGGGAGCACGGTGCTCCATTTACCGTTATTATAAAATAAAATATACCATCAAAACCTGAAACGCCATCCTCTTTATTTATCTATCCTACACCTCTGGGCAAATTTTTAAAATCATCTTTGGGCGAATTTTTGAGTTACGCCCTTTTAAAGGGCCTAACCTCCAAAAAATCGAGTTTTCTATATAATAACACCACATTCATAACAGAATCATGAATTAAAGGCATCAATAACAGAAATTATCATGAACAACATTGAAATTTGGTAGTATGCATCCATGTGAATATCGGTGAAGTGCATTTTGTATCAATATTTGTCATTACGTCAATATACGATAGAAGTTCTTAGGGCCTGTAGAAAGCAAAAATTACATTGTTGTAATTAAATTCAATTAAAAGTATATTGCATTGTGATTCCATATGTCAATAGATGCTCTTATTACTCTCCATCTAGGCGATAGTATTTACATGCGCAACACCAACATATTTCAAAAGGACGTAATTGATCTTCAACACAACATGATCTCCCATAGCAGATCGAATCTCATCTTTCCCAGGACACCAACAACCACTATCAGAAAGAATTGCTTTTCCTCCGTCCAGTAGTAATTGTACATTGCATCGGATAGATAAAGGTTTGGTTTCGGCAAGCAGTTTCGCCATTTTGAAATGTTGGCACCGATATATGAACAGCGTACACTCTTTATCATTGGCGTAACTAGAGGGGGGGCCTGGGGGGCCAGGCCCCCCCCCCCCCCAGAATCCGCCAGGCCCCCCCCCAGAAATTGTTCGTGACTTTATATATGGAAATTAGAAAAAAAAAATCTGAAAACCACTGTCGTGGTGACAAACATAGATCTGTAATAGACATTTATATGGCATAATATGTGTTCAAATTGACAGTTATTGGAGACTATTCTCAACTTGTCACTCTTTACAAGATCATTGTTCGAAATCGTCTATGTAATTACTTAGTTTTGATTCCCAAACATTATATAACCAGAATGATATAAAAAGCAATGCTTTGTTAGTCTTCTTTTTTGAATCGCTGAGAAATTAAATCTAAATGATAATTTCCAGGAATTCTTTGATGGGTATCTTTAAGAATATTTGAATTTTCTAGCAGCATTACCGCAAAATATGGTTAAGTGCTTCTTTGTGGAATTGAAGTATCATGTGGGAAAAAATCTGGTTGAATTTGCAATGGAATTCCAGCAAAAGTTTTTGAATTCCTATAGTGAGAATACAGGGTGGCAACGTGAAAGTGATACACTAGTTTGGGAGCCATACGTTGCCATTCATGCTATTGCATTGAAAACAAGTGTGCTTGGTGAAACGGGATCTTAGATATGGGGCTTTTGAGAAACAAACGATTCACGGATTGACTCTAAAGAATATTTCCGACAGGGTTGCCAGATCTTGCGTTCTGCTCAAGACGCACGCTGCTCACAATATTTTTTTTCGGACGATTTTTTTTTTCGTTTGGAAGCGTCTCAGAATAAACAAAATGATCGTGTGTATAAAGCAAGTCTTCGTGAAATTCCTGCCGACAAACGAGAGGTTCAACGATATCGAAGTGCTGCAGCGGTGATGGTTTGGGGGGCCATATCAACAAAAAGCCAATTACCATTGTTGTTCATCGACAGGGGCATAAAAATCAACAAAGAGTAGTTTTTACAACACGTCATCAAAGATCACCTATTTCCCAGTGCCAAGAAACTGTTTGGAAAAGAAAGTTTTTGTTTCCAGCAGAACTCAGTACCGCCGCATAAGGCAGTGGTTGTTGAACAGTGATGCAAGCAAAATTTACCGTGCTTCATCAGCTCATCGGAATAGCTGGTTTCGTCTCCCGATTTGAACCCACTGGACTTTAGTTCATGGGAATACATGCTAGGGAACCTGGGCGACGCGAAGAACTTTGTTTTGGATACCTTAAAAACCGTTTGGTAAAAATTTGGGATGAAATGCCGGACGAAGAGGTGCGTGCAACTTGTAATAACTTCGAGAAGCATCTGCGGGCCGTAATTCACAACAAAAGGGAATGATTATAATTGAACTTAATACTTTGCATGTTTAATACCTAGTTGTGTTAATAAAAGTGAATTTGCAGAAAAATTGAATTCTGTTTGAATTGTGCATCAGTTTTCGAGTGTATCATTTCTACGTTGCCACCCTGTAGATGTTACATAATAAGAAATGATCCATGTAGCTCAAGCGTAAACGCGAGTGTATTCTTTAAAACCATGCTGGAGGTGATTTCTAGTCGGTCACTAATATGTTTTATTTCGTGGGCCAGGGGTATTTGTGCGTCTATCAAACAATGCACACATTCAAAAGGCCATTGATGAAATTTTAATATATTTAAAAACCTTGCAGCAAGGGGTAATCTTGAAGGTATTCATGATTGGATTCGGCTCTTGAAAATAACGTTTTTTGTAAAGACTAACATTACGGCTTCGTATGTTTATGCGGGGCAGTATGCACCCTTGCTCGGGGTAAAATGCACTACAACAATGGGGCAGGATGCACTCAAACAAAGGGGCAAGACGCACCACAACATTGAAGCAAGATGCACCGTCGAGTTTAGAAATCTTTTTACTTCTTAGACAAAATGCATGTTTTATAAGGTTTAAAGACAAACAATAGCTCAATTTAGTTTGCGATTACTTACAGAGCACTCATAGATATTATTACAGCTTGTTTTCTATAGGTGCGTTTTGCCCCAACCAATGGAGTGCATATTGCCCCAATCAATAGCAAAAAATAAAATAGTTTAAAACATATAATTTGCGTAGCTAACTGTTTAAGTTATTTTTCCTCTGCTTAGCATTGCCCTCAATGAACTGAATAAACACAACAGCATTAGATGTTTGGTCGGTTTTCACCATCAAATCATTCGACAAACGATCGGGAAAATTACATCAGAATCGTGTTTTTCAATTTTATTCATTTTTCTCACTAATTACGTAACGCAGATATGTAAAATTTTCCAGATGCTCATTTATTAAGACGTTCTATTAGACTGATAAGGTTTCAAAGCTCTAAAACCGATAATCCCTGAAAAACAAAGGGGGTGCGTTTTGCCTCGACAGTGCGTATTACCCCAGATGCCCCTACAAATGCGAAAAATCTCCCTTTTCCCCCTATCCGCGTCCTGTTGGATTTCGAAAGCCTCGGAGAATATTACAAACCTTCAATGCTGCCCCTATTCGCATAACAGTCTTATGTTTGCTGGGTTTCCTATTCACATTGGACTGTTGTGCGAATGGGGGCAGAATGGCATTCCCATACACTAACCCACATTGTCCATTCAGGGGTCTGACTGGGCCTATTACCCTCCCTCAGTTTGTAATATTCTCACCAACTTGGAATTATATTTTCCCGGCACATAAATGACTTAAACAAATGTTCAATATACTATGCAGCATCATGATCAGTATAACTATATATCAGATGACTTGAAGATCTGATTTTTACAGAATTGTTTGCCATTGATTATACATTCAGCTATTCCAATCATTACAGCAAAGCAAATCGGCCACTTGCCTGAAATTAAAGCTCCCTGGAAGATATAATCCAAGCCCAGGGAAAGAGCAATTATGCGAAAATTTCAGAAAAAAAATCTGAAGAATCCGCATCAGAAATCCCTGTAGAAATTACTAGAAAAAATTTAGATGAATCCTTGGAGGAATTTCTGGACGCATTCCTGGAGGAATCTCTGGAGGAATTCTTCGAGAAATCACAGGAGGAATTCCTAGATGTATTTCTGGAGGAAATCCTAGACAACCTTCTGGACAAATTCCATGCGGAATCCCTGAAGGAGTTCCTGGACTAATGCCTGGAGCATTGGGGGATTTTTTTTATTATCGTACAAATTGTAACGAAATCCTGGAGAATTTTCTGGACAAATTCCTGGCGAAATCCCTGGAGAAGTTAATGGAGAAATTTCTGAAGGAGGCATCCCTGGAGAAGTACCTGGAGTAATGCCTGGAGCATTAGAGAAATTTCTGATGAAATTCCAAGATAAATTTCTACAAGAATTCCCAGATGAATTTCTGGAGGAATTCCAGGAGGAATTCCATGAGGAATTCCATGAGGAATTCTTGGAGGAATTCTTGGAGGAATTTCTGGAAGAATTACTGGAGGAATTTCACAGAAGAATCCTTAGAGGAATCCCTGAAGAAATTTCTGATATATTCCTGGTGGAATGTCTGGAGGAATCCGTGAAATAACTCCTGGACGGATTTCTAGAGGAATCTCTCTCTCTTCTTGGCGTAACGTTTTTATTGGGACAAAGCCTGCATCTCAGCCTGCTCAGAGTTCTATGAGCACTTCCATAGTTATTAACTGAGAATTTCCTCTGCCAATGACCATTTTGGGGGAGTTAGCTTACCTACATCGTGATGTGACACCTGGTGCTGAAAGGGCACTGATTATCTGACAATCCAATTTGCCCGGATTGTGTGTCTCAAGATTACTCCAAATAATATTCCGTCAAAGTATCACAAAAGAATATAGTTGACAATTTGCTTTATTGACGGTATGGAGTTAATCCCTGAGCTGTAGATATAAGGCCAAGCTCCCCTGGCAAGGTGCCAAACTGGTAAGCTTGGATTATTGTTTATTGTCAAGCGTTGTAGTAAACTAATAATTAGAGTAATGATTGAGGGAGTTAGTAGCAAACGGATGTAAGTGACATAATCCCACTTTCGAGTAAATATGGTTTAAAGTTTTTCACCAATTTTTCATCCCATACAAAATGTATGGAGTCTCAAAATCGACCCAATTCTCAATGATTTATAGTAATTTTTCTATTCATCGTAAAAATAGTCTTAAAAAAGTTCCTGACAGTTTTTGATATGCTCAGCTCAAAATCGACAAAATGGTCACTTCACACCCCTTTGATTCTGGGCCCCTCAATTGAATAAATATTCGTCTCAAATATTTCCTTTTCTTATTTGGCTCCATCCTATCCAACGTGACCCTATCCAACTCCAAATAATTACACTGTTGTCTATTCACACGCTTGATTTTGCCATGCCTCCAGCATGAATTTAGGCACTGTCGCATGACCTAACAACAGTTGACTAAGTTCGTACACTTAAAATTCTAAAAAACGGTGGAAGGGAAAAAACCTGCATCTATCTTGTAGCACATAATGAAGAACCTAGTAATTATTATTTATACTGATTAAGCATTGCATTCTGTAAATTGCATTGTTATGAACACTATACTAATATATGTGGGCCGCGGAGCTGTGCGGTCCAGCATTTCCTTTTATTTTTGTCTTTATTCCAGAAAACGCCATACTTTTGAAGACAACCTATCCTGGTACACTTCAGTTGGTCGGCTCTAGAGGCACGTACACTTACGAAATTCCCCAATACAAACGGAAATTATCCGGAGCAATCAAGTTAAGTACAAACTTTTATAAACAGGCACGCAACTCTTTCTACTACTATGCAAATAGAATATTTATGTGTTTGCTTGTTCATGACTGTCGTGTCGGCGCGGAATATTTTCCTGCAGTACTTTACATTTCTTCAATTCACCTTTAAATAACTGATCTTTGAATTTTGTATAAAAACTTGTATCTCAATTACTTCCATCATATTAGTTTTCTGATATTTCAGAATTTTCAAAGCATTATGGTAGAAAGAGTTGGTGTCATGATCTATGCAAAACTTGAAACTGAAAACTCCTTATTTCCCCCTAAGGGTTATAGGGAGGGGCGGGACATTCGAGCCTACTCATCAGTGGAAAGGACTTGCTATGCTAATCGGTTTAGCATAGGGCAGATACAAGTCTACTGGTAGACGTATCGCCCAGCGATTCAACGCAGATTGGCCACGGCCCGGGGGTGCGTTGATTATAACAGAATAACAGAACTTCCTCTGCCAATGACCATTTTGCATGCGTATATCGTGTGACAGGCACGAAGATACTTTATACCCAAGGAAGTCAAGGAAATTTCCTTTAAGAAAAGATCCTGGACCGACCGGGAATCGAACCCGTCACCCTCAGCATGGTCATGCTGAATACCCGTGCGTTTACCGCCTCGGCTATACGGGCCTTTTCTAGAGGAATCTCTGGAGTTGAAATTCATGGATTAATTCCTGGAGGAAACCTGCAAGAATTTCCGGAGGAATCCCTTGGAAAAATTCCTATAAAATTTCCTAAAGAATCTCCTGAAGGAATATCTGAAGTAATCTCTGAAGGATTTCCTGAAGAAATTCTTGAAGGAATGCTGTAGGAATTTCCGAAGAAATTCCTGGATCAATTCTGAAGAAATTCCTGTAGGAATTTCTGAAGAAATACCTGACGTAGATCTTCGTGGAATTCCTGGAGGAGTCCCTGGAGAAATGCCTGGATGAAATCCTGGAGGAATACCTGGAATAATTCCTGGATAAATTCACAGAGAAATTTATGGGGGAATTTCTGAAGGAATCATTGGAGGATTTCCTAGAAAATTCCCGAAGAAATCCTTGAAAGAATTCCTAGAGTAATTTCAGGAGGAATTCATGCAGGAACCCCTGGAGGAATTCTTGGAATAATTCCTGGAAAAACTCCGGGAGGAATTTCTGGGGGATTTTTAAGGAGCTGCTGGAGAACATTCCTGTATTAATTGCTGGAGGAGTATCTCGAGAAATTCCTTAAGAAATCCTTTGAGGAAACCCTGGAGAATTTTCTTCAAGAATCCCTGAAGAAATTCCTGGACTAATGCCTGGAACAATCTCTGGATAAATTCCTAGATGAATTCCTGGTGGAGTTTTTAGAAGAATTCTGGGAGGGACCTCTAGAAGAACTCCCGGAGCAATCTTTAGATGAATTCCTAGAGTAATCCTGGGATGAGTCCCTGGAGAAACTCCCAGGAAAAATTTCTAAAAAAACCTTTTGAAAAATTCCTAGAGGAACCCTTAGAGAAATTTCTAGTGAAATTCTTGGAAGAATTTATGGGAAAATTCTTGGAAAAATCCCTGGAGAAATCCATGAAGCAATTTCTGGACGAACCTCAGGAGGAATGCCTGGAAAGTTCTGTACAAATTCCTGCAGGAAGTTCTGGACAAAATCCTTGCGGAATCCCAGGAAGAATTCCTGGATAAATTTGTAAAGGAAGTTTCGGGGAAATTCCGAAGAACTATTCCTGGAATGAATTCCGGGAGGAATCTCGAGAGAAATTATGGAAGCAATTACTGGAGGAATTTCAGAAGAAATTCCAAGATAAATTTCTAAAGAAAGTCCAAGAAAAATTTCTGAATAAATTCCAATAGAAATTTGTAGAGTTATTCCCAGAGCGATTTTTGGAGGAATTCCAGGAGGAATTCCTGGTGGAATCGCGGTAGTAATTTATGAAGGGATTCCTATGGGGGTTCCTGGATCAATTCCTGGAAGGCTTTCTGAAGAGATTCTTGGGGTAATTTTTAAGAAACCTCTTGAGGAATTCCTGGAGACATCCTTAAAGGAATTTCTAGAGAATTACTTGGAAGAATCCCTGGGGAAACTCTTGGAAATAAACCTGGAGGAATCCCTGAAACAATTTCTGGAGGAACCTCAAGAGGAATCCCTGAACAAATCTCTATAGGAAATCTTGGGGAAATTTCGTGGAGCTAGTAATGGAAGAACTCCAGGAGGAATCCCTAAGCGAATCCCTGAATGAATTCCTTGAAGAATCTCTAGAGGAATTCTGGTAGAAATCCATGGAGAAATTTCTGAAGGAATTCCTGGAGAAATTTTTAGAGGAATTCTGAAAGAAATTTCTGGTGGAGTTCCAGGAGGTATTTACAGAGGAATTTCTGGAGGAATTCCAGGAGGAATTCCAGAAGGATTTTCAGGAGGAATTACTGCAGGAATCATCGGTGGAATTTCTGGAGGGATCCATGAAATGATTCCTGGAGGAATGTGTAGAAGAAACCCTAGAGAACAAATTCCTGGATTAATTCTTGGAGGAAACCCTGGAAGAATTCCTGGATTCATTCTAGAATAAATTCCTGGAGGAATTCCTGAGGAAATACCTGGGGTAATTCCTGAAGAAATTCTTGGTAGAACTCTTGCAGAAGTCCCTGGAGAAATGCCTGAATAAAATCCTAGAGGATTGGCAGGAGGAATACCTGGAATAGTTCTTGAAAAAAAAAAAAATCCGGGAGGAATTTCCGAGGGAATCCCTTGAGGAGTTTCTGGAGGAATCTCAAGATTTATGATGAAATACAAAGTTCGATTTCTGAGAGAATTCCAGGAGGAGTTTCTGATGAATTTTTAGAGGAAATACTGAAGAAACCGTTAAATTTCCTGAGGAAATCCTGAAATCCTGGATTAATTCCTGGGGGAGTTTCTGAAGAAATCCCAACAAGAGTTCTTGCAGGCATTTTTGAAAAAATCCTGGAATTCGTTTTTTGAAAGAATAACAGAAGAAATTTCCGGTGAATCCCTAGAGGAACTCGAAGTAACTTCTGAAGAAACCCGATGAGCAATCCCGGAAGCAACCCCATGAGGAACTCTATGGAATCTCAGGAGAGCTTTCTTAGCGAATACCTGGAAGATTTTTTGTAGGAAGAAATCAATGTCTGCAGTTATTGTTGAAGGAATACTAGGATCCCTAAAAGTTTTTTTGTACATTTTTTTCAAACAATTCTTGGAGTATTTTTTAATAATTTCTAAGTAAAAATTTCTAAAAGATTTTCTGGAATACATTCCTGCAGAAATATTTCGAATCATTCCAGATGTAATTATTGGAGCAATCTCTAGTGGAATTCTGGAAGGCATATATGGAGAAATCCCTGTAGAAATCTCTAAATACCTGCAGAAATATCTTAAAGGATCTTTGGAGAAATTCCTAAAGGAAACCTCGAAAAAAGCACTTGCTGGAAAAAGGAACAATTGCTGGAGGAACCTCTAAAGATATACTAGGACAAATCCCGGAAAAAATGTCTAGTGGAATCCCTAGATGAATTCTTGATTGAATTTCTGGAAGAAGCCATGATGGAATCACTGAAGCAAGCTATGGAAAAAAAAAATCTTGGAGGAATTGTTCGTACTCATATAGTTTACGAAACTATGAACAAATCTAAAACAGTCATTTTGATTACTAAAAACTACAATACCAATTTGCATATTCACATATCGGGCACCCATCCCGCTTAAAATTCACTCAAGTCAGGCCCCCCCTGGGCCCCCTCCAGGAAAAAATCCTAGTTACGCCAATGCTCTTTATACAGAAAATCTGCATTAAAAATGATAGTCAAAAATGGGCCATCACAAATTAAACAAAAAGAAATATGTCTGTGTGCCAAACGGCTTAAGTTAAAAGTATGGAAAACCAAAACATTGAAAGGTCTAAAGACAAAAAGTCGAATCAGGCTTCAAATAATCACACATAAAATGCTGCATGAATATTCTTTCTTCTTTTTAAATATGTTATGTATGTACTTTTTGTCCCTACTAATTTTATTTTTTTCGACCTACTATACATTACAAGAAAAACTATCGCGCAAAGTTATGCCAAAATGTAAATAGATATGCGCGGTTACATTTAATCGTTTCGGTGTCTTCTGCGCGGTCAATCATCAGCTATTTTTCGCATTTATTGTAGAAGACACGAACACGATATGATGTTTTTGAACATTTTTGTGCGATAATCTACGGCGAAACGCGCAATATTGTCTTCGATTTTTTTGCATTTCTACGTTTTGTCTTCTCAGCCTCAGCATTTCAAGAGCTGCTTTCCAAAACAACATCTTTTTTTTCAAAGCTGTGGCGTGGCACTGACAAAAATAATGCTCCTCTTTCGATGGCTTACATTAGAGGGGTGACATGCAATCTACATGCATAAAAAAGGAGCCGTATCATCAATCAGATACGTCCTTCTGAAATGCTGAAGCTAAAAAGATAAATCGTACAAATCTGGAGCAACATTTGAAAAGGGCATACAAGCATTGGTAAACAATGACTTCACACGTTGCTCCTGAGCCCCCATCAACTTAATCACACAAACTGCGACAGTTTTCAGATAGAGCAAACATGGATCTTTCGGATAACGATATTCATGTGCGTGGGCGGGCTGCTGTTAGACCCTCGAAGCAATTTTGAAAGAAGGCACACAACCTATTAGGCCCTTTTCAAACGTTGCTCCAGGAATGAAATAAAAAATTAAAGACAATAGGTCGAAGAAAAGTTAAATTAGCAGGGACAAAAGGTCTTACATATTTTAAAAGAAGAAAGAATTTTCACCCAGAATATTATGTTTGATTATTTGTTGCCTGTTCCGACTTTTTGTCTTTCGGCCTTCCGATATTTTGAATTTTTATTCTTATAACTTAAGATATGTGGAACACAGACATATTTCTTTTTGTCTAATTTGTGGTTGCTCATATTAAATATTTTTGACAAATTTTGTCTTTTGTTTTAAGGCAGATTTGCTGTATTGAGAGTGTACGCTGTTCATATATCGGTGCCAACATTTCGAAATGGCGAAACTGCTTGCCAAAACCAAACCTTTATCTATCCGATGCAATGTACAATTACTACTGTACGGAAAAAATGCAATCCTTTCCGATAGTGGTTGTTGGTGTCATGGGAAAGATGAGATTCGATCTGCTATGGGAGATCATGTTGTGTTGAAGATCAATTACGTCCTTTTGAAATGTTGGTGCTGATATGCATGTAAATACTATCGCCGTGATGGAGAGTAATAAGAGCATCTATTGACATATGGAATCACAATGCAATATACTTTTAATTGAATTTGTTACAACAATGTAATTTTTGCTTTCTGTAGGCCCTAAGAACTTCTACCGTATATTGACGTAATGACAAATCTTGATACAAAATGCACTTCACCGATATTCATATGGATGCATACTACCAAATTTCAATGTTGTTCATGATAATTTCTGTTATTGATGCCTTTAACTCATGATTCTTTTATGAAATATGGTGTTATTCTATATGAAACTCGATTTTTTAGAGGTTAGGCCCTTTAAAAGGGCGTAACTCAAAAATTCGCCCAAGGATGATTTTAAAAATTTGTCCAGAGGTGTAGGATAGCTAAATAAAGAGAATGGCGTTTCAGGTTTTGATGGTATATTTTATTTTATAATAACGGTAAATGGAGCACCGTGGGAGACACAGAGTGCCTGGATATCGGTGACGCCTCTTCCTCCTACTGCGCGTGGCAGGGGGACTCTCTCCATATGCACGACTTTGGGTGGAGCATTCGGTGCTTGGTGAACGCCACTGGTATTTCGCATTCTAACGTCTCGAGGTCACTCTTGGCCACTTTACCACCCCGAAGCTGTAGGACAACAGGGTCACAATAAACGTATACCTAGGTTTGTTTTATTACCGGCTGACAGAAAGCTCCTCAAAACACATTTGACACGATACAAGAACAGCTGCAGCTCAGACTTACTTTACCGGTCAGGCAAGGCCTGAGTGTCCTCTGCTATACGTATTAGTCATCTCCATTCGACTCAGTCCATGACTGCGCCTCTCCAGTTCCGCAACTGCGAAGGGTCCGCAAATCGTCCTCCAATTGATCGGCCCATCTAGCTCGCTGCCAATTTTCGCGGTGTGGACTATGATTGGTCCTTTCAGCAGCTGAAGCAGCACGTGGTTTATTCGCCTTCTCCAAGTCCCGTCTTTCATCTGCACTGCGCCGTAGATGGTACGCAACACCTTCCGTCTGAAAACTCCGAGGGCGCGTTGGTCTTCTGCACGTAGGATCCATGCCTCGTGCCCATAGAGGACTACCGGTCTCATCAGCGTTTTGTAGATAGTTAACTTCGTGTGACGGTGAACTTTGTCCGATCGTAGAGTTCTGCGGAGTCCAAAGCAAGCTCGATTTCCTGCCACAATGCGTCTAGGAATTTTTCTGCTGGCGTCGTTGTCGGCGGTCACCAGTGAGCCCAAATACACGAATTCTTCAACCGCCTCGATTTTATCACAGTCGATAGAAATTCAGGGTGGCGAACGCGATGATTCCTCCGTGGAACCCTTTACCACCATGTACTTTGTCTTCGATACATTAATGACTAATCCGATTCGCCTGACTTCATTCTTTAGTCGGATGTACGTTTCCGCCATTGTATTATATTTGCGAGCTCTACTATCAATATCATCAGCGAAACCAAGCAGCTAAACGGACTTCCTAAAAATCGTCCCCGCTCTTCGTATTACTCCCTTTATAGCAAGCACGAATGACCATCACTTTGCCGTACCCCTCTGCGAGATTCGAAGGGACTTGAGAGTGTCCCTGATACTCGAACTACGCTCATCACTCGATCCATCGTCGCCTTGATCAATCGTATCAGTTTATTCGGGAATCTGTACCTATTCATGCATAGTTTGGCATAGCTGGTCTCAATTGATTGTATCATACGCCGATTTAAAAATCGATGAACAAGTGATGTGTGGGCCTGGGCACGTTGTGTTCGTGGCATTTCCGCAAAACCTGGCGGATTGCGAATATCTGATCCGTTGTTGCCCGTTCACCCATGAATCCAGCCTGGGATTGCCCCACGAACTCTCTTGCAATCAGTGATAGACGACGGCTTAAAATTTGAGAGAGTTTTTTGTAGACAGCGCTCAGTAGTGTGACCGCGCGATAGTACCTGCAATCAAACTTGTCCTTTGTGCGGCTCCGTGGTCGTGCGGCTAGGGTCACCAAGCTCTTAGTCGCATCGTGCTGAGGAGCGCGGGTTCGATTCCCGCCGCAGCTGTCAGGAAAAGTTTTCGGCTGTGCCACTGGGCGTTGCATGCTAGTCCGTTGTCTAGTGTCGTGCTTCCTTCAAAGAGCGAAAAGCTCACTGGAAGCATTGAACGTGTCCGTGTCTGTTTTCAAATGCCTCTAAGTTGTTGGAAGCCGAGTTATTTGTACCATACCGCCGAGGTATTTGTACCATCAGGTATCAGTAGGTCGGCTCAAGAGGCACGTTCTCCTCCATTTGGGAAATTTGTGCCATCGCCATGAATACGAGCCTATTCATCATTTACCTGAGGGAGAGCGGAGGGAGGAATAAGGGATGAGATAGGGAAAGGGATGGTAAGGGAATAGGGTCGATATAATCGCATAAGCGTACCACAACGGGTTCAAACAGCGCCCTGAAAAGGGCACTGTAGAAAACGCATAAAGCGTAAAGTAAGCCTATAGCTATTTGCCACAACGGGTTCAGAACAACAGAACATCCTGAAGATTCAGGCTTCTTAGGTCAGTTTCACTTAATCAAGTGTTTACCGAGTACTCGAAAACGCAGTTGCGTAAAAACTGGGTAGTTACATAACAAATGATTCAAAGTTCCACAGTCGGATTCTCAGCTAAGATATACAAATGAAGCAGCCTGTTGAGGCTTGTGATGGACAAAATCATAAGTAGGAAAACCACATTGAGTTATCTCAATTGCGTTTCTGCTACGAGATTCCTCAAAAGTCATGGCAAGACTCCCGCATGGAGGCATCCACAAACACTCAATTTCCTAATCGCTGCTTGACGTAATGCCGAGAAGAGATGTTGGTTTTTGAGCATTTGGTAAATCCAATTGGAAATCACTGAAAGATAAATAGGACAATCCATGCGGCTTCCAATATGGAATCGAAAGGTTCGTGTTCAAAAGTATCCTGGAAATCCGAGAAAACACCCAAACAAAATTATTTTTGAATGAATGCGTTTCCGATATCGTAAACAACATTGTGTAAACAAATCACAGTGGACTTTCCATTTTGGTAAGCATGTTGGTTCCCATGGAGAGGCATGTTTGTTAGAAAAACATCACGGGTGTGATGCGCGACAAAGCGTGCAAAGAAAGAGGTCAAATTGATAGATTTGATCTTCATACGAATACATTATCCACTTACGGAATAAACTTGGCAGTATAATCCCACCAAGATTTGGGAATGGCAAGGCTGCAAACAAGTAGTTTTATCAAAACATTTTGGGGCTCGAGACATGACACGCAAGACTGTCATTTCAATTTTACTGAAAGTAGCAAACATCGGGTCAAACGCAAAATGCGAAACCATATTGGTGTTAATTAAAACATTAAATCTACATAGAAATCCTCCCTACGAAAGTAAGGTTCTTGGACCAAAGCTGTTCTTTTATGCTGAAGATTGATCTGAGCTGTCATAACCATAGCCACTACCCAAACTAGGCACGATCAAACTCTTACAATCACAACACAAGAAAAAAGAGCAGCGATAAAAACCAATTCGGTATCGATTGAAGAGCGCCAGAGACGAACATACACAGAGGACACAGTGAAGAACGCATAATGCGAAGAGCCATATACAGGGGATAGACAAAATGATCGGGACAGGCAAAATTTTCACTTTCCAAAAAATGTTCAACTAGCTGTAACTTTTCGAAAAGTGCATCAAATATTCTCAAATTTTTACTGTAAGTTCTTCAACTAGTTGTGTATCAGTGGACAAAATTTGGAAAAGATCGGACAATTCTTCACGAAGTTATAATTTTTTTTGAAAAAGATAAAATTATCCGATAGCCAACTTTGAGCTGTTATATCTCCGGATTCAATGAACCGATTGCAATGAAATTTTGACCATTCATGACTTATATGATGAACTCTGGAAAACATTTAACTTAACTTAATATTTTTAACAAGCGAAAAAGTTATAGCATTTTTATTTTTTTCACGATTTTTTAGTAAATTGATCTATTTTTTATATGCATCCCATTACTTTTTCAATTTATTGGCGGCTATGTTGTTACTTTCCTTCAAAACGCATTTATATATTAGTGAATTAGAGGGAAACTAAATGAACTATAATTTGCATCTTGAATTTTGAAACGATGTTGATGTTTTGGATAATTTGGTGTTTTATTAGAAAAATAATCTAATCGTTATAACTTTCTTTCGTATTAAGAATATTAAGTTAAGTCAATGGTTTTTCATAGCTCATTATATAAGTCATAAATGGACAAAATTTCATTGCATTCGGTTCATTGAATGCGGAGATATAACAGCTCAAAGTTGGCTATCGCATAATTTTACCTTTTTCAAAAATCTTTATAACTTCGTGAAGAATTGTCCGATCTTTTCCAAATTTTGTTCACTGATACACAACTAGTTGAGGAACTTACAGTAAAAATTTGAAAACATTTGATGCACTTTTCGAAAAGTTACAGCTAATTGAACATTTTTTGAAAAGTGAAAATTTTGCCTGTCCCGATCATTTTGTCTATCCCCTGTAGGTTATAATTAAAACTAATAAACAACATACTAATAATCCCACCCTTATTGAGCCTCGAAGTTGAGGCTTAAGAAGGATAGCAGATTATCTCGGAAAAACACAAGGTCAACTGCACCATTGCTCCGGTTAGCGCAGTAAGGGCAGAATACTGTGGAGGGCGCCCTAGTACTCCACAGGCTCCGTTTGTAGTTAGGTTTTTATTAGACCCCCCTAACCATTCATTCTTTGGCACGGTAAGCATAAAGCCGCATAACACCATGAATTAGGGGTCACCTGTTTAGTGGACTCTTACCACTGGATCAGGCGATCCGTAGTGTTATTCTTAGCCAATTGAGACAACCGCTACCGACACTACACAG
The DNA here is from genome assembly GCF_035046485.1 of Aedes albopictus. NCBI lineage: Eukaryota > Metazoa > Arthropoda > Insecta > Diptera > Culicidae > Aedes > Aedes albopictus. The sequence continues at coordinate 116,615,836 of NC_085138.1, forward strand.
CTATCTAGGCTGATCGGGAAAAGAAGTTAACATTGATGGTCAACTTCCAAACGAGCCCGAACAGTCCGCTAATTTCGCCATTTGTATGGGAAAATAGGAGAAAAATCAAACAAATCGAAAAAAATCGAAAAACCCAAGATGAAATATTTTAAACCGCACAGATTCTGAAACTAGAGGCCCAAACCTACAATCCTATGGAATAATATTTGAGGTACATTCGATTTTCATAATACTTCCCTTTGGACATAGCGTGGGACACTCTTTTTGTTCCTCGGTCGTTTTTAGCATCACAGTGTTCTTAGTCCCTTCTCGCTATTACCAATGGCAGCACTTTGTACAGTATAGATTCCAAATGCACGATAGACGATACCCCTAACAATCATTTCTGGTAGCTGCATGAAGACCTCTAACACCATGTTGAAGCTTTCTTTCATCTGATCGTGACTCGTCGTTAGTTAGTTTTTATACCAAAAAATGTGCACGAAATCGGGTCCTGCTGCACTCCAATTCCTGGTATACCGGGTAGCCTGAATGGTAATTTATCCAAGACGCCGATAAGTTCGCTACGGGCCGATGGTTCGCTACGCCGATGGTTCGCTACGGGTGCGATATCTGGACTATGCTCAAAGAGGACATGCAAGCACTCGAAGTGTTCGAGCGTCGGATGCTTATGATCATCTTTGACGGTGTGCAGGAGAACGGTGTGTGGTGGCGAAGAATGAAACACGAACTCGCTGCACTCTACGGCGAATCTAGCATCCCGAAGGTCGCAAGAGCTGGAAAGATATGATGGGCATGTTGTGAGAATGCCGGAAATCAACCCTGCAAAACTGGTGTTCGCAAGAGATCCAGATGGTAAAAGAGGACCTGGCGGGCAGCGTGCAAGATGGGCGGACTAGGTACAGGACGATCTTGTAACTGTGGGAAGCGGCAAAGGATTCGAGGATTCCGCTTCTGTTTGTATCGTTCCACGTTTTAGCGGGTTCCATGCTTCAACATTAGCGCCCGCGCTGCGCTCTTCTCCTCCAAAAGCGATCGGTACTCTTCGTAAAGAAATTTGTTCCGTCTACTTCTTTCCACGCTCCCGACAAGGCTCTCGGCTGCGTCATTAATGGCTGCTTTTTTACTACTCCACTGCAGTCCTATAGAGTAGTCATATCCAGCTTACCCTCGTCCGACAATGCTGCGTCCAGATTCTGTTTTTTTTCTTTCTAACCCATAGGGGGAAAATCTGCTCAACAGACACCTTAACAGGAAGGTTAGGGTAGTGTGATGTTAAGGCCGTCTTCTACAACAATAGTAAAAGCCAGGACTACTCTCTCCTCGACCCACTAAAACACATTCCTATGGTCGCCAAACCCTTTGTCTCTCCGGAACCACCAAGAAGGCATTGCTTCAGAGAGGGGCTAGTGCACATCGCACCCTCAAGGTTAGCTGCGTAGCCTGCAGCAACGAACATCGATGACTCGCTTTGGAGAGTCCATCCCGGTAGCATGCTGGCGCTTAGCCAGTTTTCCGAGTGGTGCTCACCACTCCCTTTGTCCTCGGAAGGCGAGCAGGGTCAACCCCGCCCGCGCCCAACTGCTTGGCAGACATCAAGAACTGATGCCCACGTGCAACTGTCCTGCTGAAGGCAAGGGTATCACTACCCTCCAGGCCCTATCAGCTGCACCAGAAGGTTGCTGACAGCAGGGTCTCCACCTGCCCCGACCCTTGCCGGGGCCCCCTTTCCAACCACGGGCTCGGATCCAATTCAGTAGACCGACGCCACGACAGCACCGCTACCGGGACTTCCTCTCCGCGGCCACTTAATCGCTGTAAGGATCGATCTCGACCGCAGGCACCGGTATGACCTACGAAGACGACTCCGAAAACCCTGGACCACCTCTTGTACTGCATCTGAACTAGCCATTCTCCGAGTCCACGCGCCACCTCCTCTGTAGCTCCCAGACGATATGGGTGATAGCCGTTGAAACGGCGTTCAAGCCAAACTCATCCCTACACATCCTCTGGACCAAATTGTCCGGAGTTGTGTTCTCCCCGCATGTGGCAAGCATGCGGTCACGCATTGTGCGATAACGCGGGCACACGAACAAAACGTGTTCCGCCGTTTCCTTTAAACCATTGCACACTGGGCATTCGGAAGAATCCGAATGCCCGAAACGGTGTAGATGCTGTCGGAAGCAACCATGACCTGAAAGGACCTGAGTCAGGTGGAATGTAACTTCCCCATGGCGCCTATTAATCCAACTATCTACCCTCGGTATCAACCTATGGGTCCACCTTCCTTTGGAGGAACTGTCCCACGTGCGCTGCCATTTGACCATAGAGGCCATCCGGGCAGTCCTGCGTATGCCTCTTGTGCCGTGCATTTCGAAGCACTCCATGTCCTCACTGATAAGGATGCCGATAGGCACCATACCAGTAATGATACAGAGAGCGTCGTGTGACACGGTACGGCACGCGCTCGCAACCCTCAGGCACATAAGCCTGTAAGTACTTTCCAGCTTCCGTCGGTAGCATTTAGCACTTAGCGCAATGCCCCATGCCGGGCTGCCATACCTAAGTATGGACGTAGTAACACTAGCCAGAAGCTTGCGCTTACTGGCGTACACCGCAGAGCTATTGGACATCATCCGGGACAGTGCCGCAATGGCTGTAGAGGCTCTTTTACAGGCATAGTTGACGTGGCTACCGAAGGTAAGCTTTTCGTCGATCATCACGCCCGAATGTTTGACGGAGCGCTTTGACAGGATAATGCACTCACCTACACTGATCTCCGCCTGCTGCTCCGACTTCCGGTTGTTAACAACCGTCACCTCAGTCTTGTGGTGAGCTAGCTCCAGTTTCCTGGACCGTATCCACGCCTCCACAACCTTGATTGAGTGGTCGGTAGTCAACTTCACCTCCTTGATCGTTTCACCGTATACTTCGAGCGTAATGTCGTCGACAAATCCGACAATCTCCACTCCCACTGGGTAGTCTAACCTCAACACCTCGTCGTACATGACATTCCATAACACCGGACCCAGGATGGAACCTTGCGGGACTCCTGAGGTTATGTGAAAGCACTTCCGACCCACCTCCGTGTCGTAAACTAGTACTCGATTCTGAAAGTATCTTTCGAGAATCTTGTACAGGTACCCCGGTATCCCCAGACGCAAGAGCGCATCGGAAATAGCAGACCAGCTATTGAACGCATTCCTTACACCCAGAGTCACTACCGCACAGAAACGAATTCCGCTCCTCTTAGGCTCGAGTGCTTTCTCGGCGGTTTTTGTAACCGACAAGATAGCGTCTACGGTGGACCTCCCCTTCCGGAAGTCGTATTGGTTACTCGAAAGATCATTTTCGCCCTCGGTAAACCTCAACATTCTATTGAGGATGATCTTTTCGAGCAACTTCCCCGCCGTATGCCGACGGGTCCCCGGGTGGTTTCCCCGCCTTTGGCAATAGTACCAGGCTCTGCCTCTTCCAAGCTTCTGGGAAAACTCCCTCGTCCAGGCATTTCTGCATAGCAGACCTGAACATCTCGGGAGCCTTTGCAATAGCTACTTTTAAGGCCAGGTTTGGAACTCCGTCCGGACCTGGGGCCTTACCTACGCTAAGGGACTTTGCTATCCCCGCAAGTTCCACATCGGTGACCCTCTCCTCATCGCCAGCCCCAGTCCCCGGCTGTCCTACGGAATGAGGCCAAGGACTAGGATCATGACGCGGAAAAAGCCCCTCAATGATCCCCTCCATCATCTCTGGAGATTGCTCTGTAGGAGCCATGACACCTCTCGTCTTGGCCATAACGATCTGGTAGGCGTCACCCCACGGGTTCACATAGGCACTCTGACAGAGACCCTCAAAGCAGGCCTTTTTGCTTGCTCTTATCTCGGTCTTAAGCGCGGCTTTTGTAGCGGCGAACACCACCCGCCGTTCGTTTCGCTCTTCCTCTGATCGTGCTCGCTGCATCCGCCGCCTATCCCGTAGGCAGGCGCGGCGCAGGTCTGCAATCGCGTAGGTCCACCAGTAAGCCGGTGGCCTCCCATTTCTAGGGTGGACTCGCCTAGGCATAGTTGCATCACACGCACGTGAGAGCACTGCTACCAGCTCGTCGCCGTCTAATCCGATTAAGTTTCGCTCTCGGCGGAGCGCTTCCCTAAATACCTCTTCGTCGAAGTATGATGTCTTCCACCTACGAGGGCTTGGCCTTGGCCTAGCCGCCTCTTCTTCTATCCGCTGTCTGCTGTTATTGTAGTTGATACTGTAGCGAACCGCCAGGTGGTCGCTGTGAGTGTAGCCATCATCTACTCTCCAGTTCGAACTACTTGTTAGGCCAGGACTACAAAAGGTCACGTCAATAATTGACTCCGCTCCGTTTCGACTAAAGGTACTCTTGGTACCGACATTAGCCAAGTCGACATCTAAGATGGCCAGTGTTTCTAGCAGGATCTGACCCCGCTGGTTCGTGAAACGGCTTCCCCATTCCACGGCCCAGGCATTAAAGTCGCCCGCTATTACCACCGGCCTTCGCCCTGTTAGCACGGTCGTTAAGCGGTCCAGCATTTGCGTGAACTGCTCGATCGGCCACCGCGGAGGCGCATAACAGCTACAGAAGAAGACCCCGTTTACTTTGGCGACCACGAAGCCCTCAGGTAGTAGACACCAACTCCTGAACGGGGTATTTACCCGTCGTCCATATCGCCGCCATTTTTCTGGTCCCATCCGCGACCCAGTTGCCGTTGCCGGCGGATACTCGGTATGGGTCCGATATGATGGCGATATCTGTCTCCCACTCAGAAACTGCCTGACAAAGCAGTTGCTGAGCCGCATCACAGTGGTTCAGGTTCAGCTGCGTTACCTGCACTGTGATTTGTTGTTCACTGCGGCTCTCTTAAAGGCCGGGCACCCTGGACTACCCATCGGATGTCTGTTTTTCGAGGTTTTCCCGGTACAGATCATGCAGATGGGCGGACTCGTGCAGCTTTGGGCCTTATGACCTTCAGCGCCGCATCGCCTACACAGTTTGCGCCTGTCGGGGCCTTTACAGTCCCATGACTTGTGTCCTGGTTCCAGACACCTGAAGCAAACCTCTGGTGGCTCGTGGAATGTCAGGTGACATACACACCAGCCCACCTTTATACTCCCTACTTTAACGGACTTTTTGACGTCCGCCACAGGTAGCTGAACCAAAGCTATCTGTGTCCCTGCTGGCCCTTTCCGTAGCTTAACGGCTGCGGCGGCCACCTGCACATCGCACTGTTGCCGCAGTGCCGTGACGAGCTCTTCCACTTCGGTGATCTCATCGATGTCCTTGACCTTCAGAGTCGCCTCATGTGTCAGAGCCCTCACCAAGGACCTCTTCTGCCAGCCTCTTATAGGCGGCGCCCTTGTGTTCCTTCTGGCGCTTCGGCTCCAGGATCATTTCGCCCGTACGAGTACGTCTAATACTGCGTACGTCGGTTCCAAGACCCTCAAGCTTGGCGTCGCTTCGCATCATCTTCAAGACGTCCGAGTACTTGGACTGTTCCGTCTTGATGACGATAGCGTCGCCTTTCTCGCGTTTGGCACCTGCCCTCCTACGCCTTGGCTTGGCGTCCTGCGCAACTACCTGCGGATTCGCCTTCTTCTTCCTCTTCCGTTCTACCTTCGTCCAAGGGGGGTCCTCCCCTTGGATTGCCCTACTCTGTGGCTGTTGAAGGCCCACTAGCGGTCGCAACCCCTTGTTCCCATCGTTCCGGGACGCGCTAGCCTTTTCAGGCCCACCCTTCCCAGCTTTCCGGGAACCCTGGCTGGGGTCCGACCTTCCGGCATTATTACCGACTTTCGGGGTAATGATTCGCCTGGCCTTGCGGGTACTGCCAGACAGCTCCTCGCCTGACGGTTGCCGCGCCCGCTTCTGCGATTGCTTGCCCCGTTTGTCGCGAGCAGTCGCTTCCGCCTTATTCGGACTTCCTGCGAAGGAGAAGGCCTCCGTTTGGGTAAACTTCGGCACTTTCTCATTTGCAGGCTCCGCTGCTGTAGCAGTCAGCAACGCGAGTGCCGCGTGCTCCTGCTTGGCATCGTCGATCGACGCCCTAAGTCGAAGCAAGGCCGTTTTCAGGTCCTTGCTTATGTTCGACTTAGTGGACGCAAAGTCGATGATTTTGCCAAGCTGCTGCTCAGCCACCTCTATTGCGGACCGTCCTTTGGATCCTCGGTTGACGGCCCTCAACAACCACGCTCCGTCCATAACCTCCACCGGCTGGCTTGCCGGGAAGTGGACTGGAGCACCCACGCTTGAGCTGCGTACGCAACTCCCAGCGCCTATCTCCTCACTTCTCCTTGTCGGAGATCTCATCAACCCGCTTCTTGCGAAGGGGTTGATCCCACCACTATTTCCACCTAGATTCTGATTTTTATTTGACTTCATGATTAAATCCCACGAGTAGCACGGGAAAGAATGTCCACCACGCCAGAGCCCTGCATTAACGCGGTAAGGGACAGCTTACTGTGGGGGGTGCCCAGGTACCCCACAGGCTCCGTTAAAGATCGAGCATCTTTTTCACCCCCTCGATCACTCATTCCTCAGCACGGGTCGCTTGACACCTTGAATTGGGGTTAGTAGTCCTATTCTTAGCCGGCGACTACGCGGCTGACTCGCAAGCGGGGGGGTGCGTCAGGCCCCAGGACTTTCGTCCCTGCTGCCCCTAGCGTCGGGTGCTTAGGACCATCTTTCCTGCAAACTGGTGGTTACAAGAGATCCAGATGGTAAAAGAGGACCTGGAGGGCAGCGTGCAAGATGGGCGGACCAGGTACAGGACCAGCTTGTAACTGTGGGAAGCGGCCGTGGATTCGAGGATTCCGCTTCTGTTCGTATCGTTCCACGTTCTAGCGTGTTCCTTGTTTCAACATTAGCGCAGGCGCTGCGTTCTTCTCCTCCAAAAGCGATTGGTACTCCTAGTAGAGCAATTTGTTCCGTCTACTTCTTTCCACGTTCCCGACAAGGCTCTCGGCTGCGTCATTAATGGCTGCTTTTACTATTCTATAGCAGTCATTAGAGTAGTCATATCCAGCTCGCCCTCGTCCGACAATGCTACGTCTAGATTCTGCGCGTATGATAAGTGACATCTGGTTGCTTAGGTCGCTTAAGCTTGTTGTCGCCGGTACCGTACATCGATGATGGAGAGTTTTGGGTGTAGCTTGACAATCATCAGGCAATGGGAAGAGTCCATGGTAGCGCTGCGACATGGTTTCTGACATCGTAGACCCAACAAATAAGGCCTGATTGGCTGTAGCCTCGAAATTGAAGAACAACATCTGATACAGGGGGTGGCCAAAATGTTTGGGATAGGCAACTTTTTTTCTCCCACAAAAAAATTCAGCATACTATAACTTTTTATAGAGTGCATAAAAAAATCTCAAATTTTGACTGTTTGTCAACCTGTTATATGTGCATTATTGGTACAAATTTGGGCTCGATTGAATAATTTTTCGCAAAGTTAGAACCGTTCGTGTAAAACACTATTTTTTAGACAACTCATTTTTGAGCTGTCATATCTCGGAAACCAATGAACCGAATTGAATGAATTTTTTATCGTTTATCAACAATATATTGATACTTAATACAACGTTATAAAATGTAATATTTTCTCACGGCGAATTAAGTTATACTGGGTTGAAATTTTTAGCCATATAGAGGAAAATAAGTCAAATTTACAATGCCACACAAAAATTACTAAATGTGTTCTTCCTTTAATCTAAATAGGCTCCAATATATCTGATTAAAGATAACTTGAGAACAGAACTGGAAAATCTTTGGACATCAACACTAAAATTTATTTACATTGACGTAAAAAAATACATTTTTTCGAGAAAAATCCAAAAAGTGTCAATCCTTGATAACTTTTTTCAACGTTCAAAAAGTATCTATGTTTTAATAGTTTGTGAAGCACTTGTATATTGTTAGTGTACGTTCAAAATTTCATTCAATTCGGTTCACTGGTTTCCGAGATATGACAGCTCAAAAATAAGTTGTTTCAAAAATAGTGTTTTACACGAACGGTTCTAACTTTGCGAACGATTAATCAATTGAGCCCAAATTTGTACCAATGATGCACATATAATAGGTTGACAAACAGTCAAAATTTGAGATTTTTTGATGCACTCAATGAAAAGTTATAGCATGTTGAACTTTTTGTGAGAGAAAAAAAAGTTGCCTATCCCAAACATTTTGGCCATCCCCTGTAGTTCCGGACTGGAGGTGCCTGATCCTAAAATCACATGTTCCTCATATCCGTGCAATTTATGGAAGATACACATGTGAAATGTTGACGTTTTCACAACTTAACGACAAAAATATGTAAGATACTTTGATCAATTTTTCAATAACTTCCTGTAGTGTTGTATACATGGTAATGTGTTCAATTTAGACCAAATCCCGTGCTCTAAATGCTCGAACAGTACCGAACATCGATCAGCCTGAGCTATCATCCTTTAAAATGTTAGTAGCAGGCAGCACTGGCCGTCCGAGAGATCTTCTTTTCGGAGAATTTGCCTATTTGCTCCCTCCCGCGAAACAAGGTGCTTGGATTGATGCTCGGCTCGCTCACAACGCTCACAACTCATTTGCCATCAGCCGGCAACTGCTGAGCTGCTGAGCATAGCACCACTCTGTAAACACGCGCGCGAAGCAGCCGGGTGGGTTGTGCAGATTGGGTGCAGGTTGTGGGATGGGATGGTGGGTTGGGTATGGCAAACGTGCAACCGACGACCCTCTTCCCCCATCGTCGTTGTCATTACACTAGTAGACGGAAAGCCGTCCCGCGTCGCGGCGCGCGCGTTTGGGATTCTTTGTGTACATGCAGTTAGTTGACGTTGAGCCGCGCATATGATCGGTTGCGTACCAGTCCAGAGCTCTAGGAGTTATAGTCCACTGCCAACCCATTCGTTGATGCCCCGTGTTCAGTGCTAGGTGGTTGGGGTGCAATTTGGAACGTTGTGGTGTGGGAAGGAATCCAGGTTGAATAGATTGTAGTGAAGTAGATAGTCGGAGTTTGGGGTGTTTCATCGTCGCGCCGTATGGAGATGGGATTGTAGAGTGTCGAGCAGGCTCAGTACTGGTGGATAATTGCGGCTCCCAAAAAACCGCAAGCTGCACACTTCCCGTTGGGTGTACAGAGCAGAGTGTTTGTGGTGCCGATTTGGTTGCACGAAGCGACCGGTGTTGTCCAGTGCGCGGTGGTGTACGAAGATCGAAGAAGAGTGAAGAATCAAATAATAAGCGGTCCAATAAGTTTGGTCCAAATTCTGAAGAATTGTGCAAGTCTCGGCTTACGTTCCGCGAAGAAGCTTAGTCCAGAAAAAAAAGAGTCAGTGAATAAATCAGACAAAGAGCCCACGCCGGCAGTTAGTGTGCTTCTCTGTTTCCCCCTTTTATTGGTTCCGTTGTTGGATTATTAGGTTCCAGCGTAGTCGCCGTCGTCTGTCTGGAGTGGTCGTCACGTTTGGGGTGAGTGCGCTTTTACACTGTAGAAAATAAGGTCGATTGAATCCTCGTGTATATGTAAAAAAAAAAACAAAAAAAAAATGTGTGATTTCACCGTTTCCCGACAGAAATCGTTTGGGTGATAAACCTCACAAGCACGCAAAAGGTTCAGCAAAAAAAGTTTTTTTTTTTTTCATACTGTGCCATGTCGTTCCAGAAGGGCCAGACCCAGACGTGATATTTTCCCTTTCGATGCGAAATTTCGGCAAAGCAAATGGCGTGTAGCAGGACAAAAAACTGCATCAAACACAGGGTGTCCTGCAAGAGTGCAAAATTTGAAAAGAGGAAGCAGCTGCCGGCATTTTTTTCATTATGTTATAATCAGTTGGTCTTGTATATAGACAAGCAGCGTTTAGTTTGCAATGCTAACAGCATGTAAGCTAGCAATTTGAATATGTAGGAACGTATAAATTGTATGTGAAAAGCATAACGAATTTTATATGAAGAAAACCATATCAAATGTCAACTAACAATGAAGTGTACATTCAGAACTGTTATGTTTTAATATGCCGAACTACAGGGGATGGCCAAAGTGTTTGGGATAGGCAACTTTTTTTCTCCCACAAAAAAAATCAACATGCTGTAACTTTTCATAGAGTGCATCAAAAAATCTCAAATTTTGACTGTTTATCAACCTGTTATATGTGCATCATTGGTACAAATTTGGGCTCGATTGAATAGTTTTTCGCAAAGTTAGAATCGTTCGGGTAAAACACTATTTTTAGACAACTCATTTTTGAGCTGTCATATCTCGGAAACCAGTGAACCGAATTGAATGAATTTTTTAACGTTTATCAACAATATATTGATACTTAATACAACGTTATGAAATGTAATATTTTCTCACGGCGAATTAAGTTATATCGGGTTGAAATTTTTACCCATATACAGGAATATAAGTCAAATTTACAATACCACACAAAAATTACTAAATGTGTTCTTCCTTCAATCTAAATAGTCTCTAATATATCTGATTTGAGATATTTTGAGAACAGAAGTGGAAAATCTTTGGATATCAACACTAAAATTTATTGACATTGACGTAAAAAAATTACATTTTTTCGAGAAAAATCCAAAAAGTGTCAATCCATGACAACTTTTTTCAACGTTCAAAAAGTATCTATGTTTTAATAGTTTGTGAAGCATTTGTATATTGTTAGTGTACGTTCAAAATTTCATTCAATTCGGTTCACTGGTTTCCGAGATATGACAGCTCAAAAATGAGTTGTCTAAAAAATAATGTTTTACCGGAACGGTTCTAACATCGCGAAAAACTATTCAATTGAGCCCAAATTTGTACCAATGATGCACATATAACAGGTTGATAAACAGTCAAAATTTGAGATTTTTTGATGCACTTTATGAAAAGTTTTAGCATGTTGAACTTTTTTGTGAGGGAAAAAAAAGTTGCCTATACCAAACATTTTGGCCATCCCCTGTATATACCTCAAAATAATCATGTTTGGATTTCAGAAGTACATATTATTGAAAGGACCCAGTGATAGGATTCCATTTGCCAAGCACATGTAATATAAAAATCCTGTTGTAGAGCATTATCATGTCATAATTATGCTTAAAGATCTTATAGCTATTTAAGAATGATTTAAAATAGCTTTGCAATCGCTACCATTCAACTTTTATCTTGTAATTTTCTGCAGTCTTGACTTCAGCTGTCTACGTCTCGATGTTGTCCATGATTTCCACCATCAATCTTAAGTAGGTACATACTACGACGTCCGTGAAGCCGATTATTGTTTGCGGATTGAGTCAATCGTTGAAGTCTCTTTGTGGAATCTGAGGTCCCTATGCCGCTGTCCACAAGTTACGTTACGATCTAGGGGAGGATGCAGCTTATTCGACAATCCATTGCCGCTTTCCTTGAAGTTTAGCAGCTTGTTGAGGGAAATCCCTTCCAGGAGTTAATCCCCTATTCCATATCCTATTTTGATGCTGTACTTCGGGTTTTCTCAACGATACCAGTGTTTGGATCTTTCACATACAATATAAATTCATAAGTAGGGAGTTTCAGGTGCTTTGGACACACCAACATGCGTGCAAAATATATAAACATTCATGCAAAATCAAATGAAAGTATCCAAAATATATACGTGAAAATATCTTTCAAAAATACCTAAAACACCCTACTTGGAATATTGCCTTCGACTAAGCATTTCAATAGCGCATGTCTACAACATGTCTGAAAATGCCAATACATACCATGATTGAGATATCGTCGCTTTTGTGAAATAGGAGCACAACTCAAAATTCGTCGTTTATGAGCGTTTGAAAGCAAATAATGGGAAAACTATGTAAACTTACATCTCACAAAGATTCATGCCAACATTCGTTGAGAAACTCGAAACATGGACATTTTCATCAATTGTTGCAATAAATGCACAACTCAAAAACAGCCAAGTTTTTCAACAGTAGTTGAAAAATAGTCATCAAAAACGCACAAACTAGTTAGTCAATAATTTTTTTTCAGGCACATTTATCAGTGATGAATTAAATTAGTGAATTTGTAGAAGCTGACTCGAGAGTGACCAATTTTCAAACAATTATTCTGTAAATTCACATTTTTTCTTTCGCTAGTGTGAGGTGATTAAGAGCTCCGAGCCATGACACGTTTCTCGAGCAAAGTTTGACAGCAAATTGAAAACAAATTTTGATGTTGCGATATTGCAAATTATGAGAACGTTTTAACGGTTAAAACATCAAAAATGAGGCAGAAAAATGCTCCCGTAACAGCTAGTTGAAAACAATTCCTGCTATCAGTGATAGCAAATTGATAACTTTTTTTTCAATCAGTAAGAAAAAATGGAAAAATCGTTAAATATAGGATTTTTTCGATTGATATGAAATCCTAAATACCATAGGATAATTACTCTAATGGTATATTCTTAGAGCTATTATACAAAGTAGCCTAGAAGTTTTGAAATAACTTTAAAACTTATTTTTATAATAGTTTGAAGTGTCAGCGAAACTAAAACTAGTCAAGACTAACTAATATCAAAATGTGATTTGCTGCTGAATACACATTGAGTTTTCTATTTTCTATCATTTTGTTGTTAGACTCTGCTTGGGTTCTTCTCCGTAAACACTGACACATACCTAGCACACGTAAATCCATTCTTCAGTAACTAATAGTTCCGCTTCCCATGACAAAATTCACTTTCAAATTGCACAAAGCTCGGATAAAGCTTTGATTGGAACTTTATGGCTGCTCAAGAAGCTGAAAGACTTTTACTATAACTATACTTTACTATAAATAGTTCAGAGGGGTATCTTAAGGATAAGCTCATTAAAATTCCAATAGGGCTAGCATAATGGCCGACTTTTGCACCTACTCGTGGTTTTAAGCGCACAAATTCCATAAAAACTGGATCCACGCATCGGCCATTCTTATTTTGAGCTTATCGCAAGTGTTAAACTATCATTGGCAGCCCTGAAGAAGATCCCAACATCTGGATCGAAACGTTGGCGATGAGATTAGAAAATCACCGCTTTTCTTTGACTGAAAGTCGAAATCCCACGAGAAATAAGTCAACTTTCCAGTCGAACCTCTACAAGTATTGGCAGTTTACTTCTTGAGATGTGTGCTTTCGACTATCTGGAGCAAAGTTGAACTGGGATACCAAGAAGTTTCTGTCCTTAACCCGGGAGCGCGGTCGCATCGTGTACTGAGTACACGTACCATGAAAAATTCACGTTTGTGGTACACAGCGTGAGCGTGGTGTCACTGAGGGTGGCTGAAGACACGACTGCTCGAGGGTTAACCAACTTTCAAAGTTCTCGAAAAAAAATAAAAAATAAATTCAAAAATCGCGAATACCTTAATAACATTTTAACGGGCCGATTGAGTGGCAGAGCTGGTACAGAAGTGCTGATTTGAAAACAGCAAAATCCGAGCCAAACCATTTAACCGAGGCCACCGAATCCGCACCTATAAAACAGTTGTTTTTAGATTACTTTCAGATTTCAATTCACTCCTCAAAACGTACGTTGACTTGATTGAATACAGAAGACTTCTAGATTACAGATTCGTTTTGGTTTAAAACATCACTTAAGAAAGTCAATATTCTGGAATTTTCTGTCAAAGATTTTCGGCCCCCAAAATTTTAAACTATTTGAATTAAATTGAGTCGTGTGCACTGTGTGGTTTAATACATTAATTTAAATGTCGTCATTATAAAATACAAAATTTAGGTATTGAAAAATCTTCATGAGGTTCATTACAGGACTTCTTTCGGAAGCCTTCTGGATGTTCCACTTGGATTTTCTTCCGAGATTTCTTCTGGAGTTCTTCCTGGGACTTTTTTTCCAAAAGTTTTTTTTTATTCTTCAATCACTTAACCTAATTTACAGCTCTTTTGTCCACTAGGGGCGGGCTTGGTGGTCTAGTGGCTACCGCTTCTGATTCGTAAGCAGAAGGTCATGCCCAAGAAACAGAACTGGCTGTATAACAGTTTCTTAAGCTAAAGTTAGCTTTAGAGTGGTTTGTTCCACTCTCGTACAGCAAAATTGTTTGTTGGGTGGATTCAATCCCTGGCCCGTCCCTTTCATCCTACTTTGTATCTTTTTATCAACTTTCTCTTTCTCTTCTCTACATATACAACTCTTGTATATTCATATGTTCATAACCATCGCTAGAACCAGAAACGAATTGCAAAAATTCGTTTCCCTTACAACTTCCACAGCACAGTGTATATAACGCCTACAAGTTACCCACTCAACACACGATCGCATAGGATGATGAATAGGATGCTAAAGTGGAGGCGATATTCGTACACTTTGCCCGCGGATAAATGGAAGCAGGTACGCATATGGCCTCCATTTTAGCGATTTCGTGATAGCTGGGTATGCAACCAAAGCGAACTGTGCCGCTTGTCCTTCATAGTAATCACCACACAATCTATCACCTTAAGAACACTAAAAAAATCTCCTATCCATGGATCGCATCACCGGCCCAACGGTGACTCCCTTCCGTCTAACAAATACCCCAGTCCGTGCTGGTTGTGGGGATGCAGAGGTGATCTCGGTCTTTAGTAGCAACAACAAGCACACTCTAACATTCCTTTCCCCTCCCAACTGACTATAAGGACGTGGCCGGCGCCGTTATTGATCAAAAATGTATGAGCTGCTTAAATTGCATTTTGAGAATAAGTGGAGTGTCCCAGCCCTTATTCATTTGGATCTCAGTGCAATTGGTACCAGCCCAGATCAATTACGGAGGACTAACCATTGACATGTATAGTTAGATTTGATAGTTTTGATAGTTTTTTACAGCTCTTTTGTCTACTAGGGCATTGAGTGAGCGATTTCAATTGGAAGCTGTACTTACACTTACAGTGCATAAATGTATTCTATTCTAATTCTACTATGTATATCGAACTGGTTACCGTTGCTCTGCCTTCACTTTCTACCCTATCATGGTAGAACAATGAGTACGAGAATGTTGATGTGTGGCTGCTGGTTGTTCCTTTTTCCAGTCCGATTGGGGGTGCATTATGAGTTGCCATTCGCCGATGTCCATGTATCCGGGTCCATTTGAGCCCCCAGCCAGCAATTTGGTTGCTATATCGAAATTGCACATGAAATAGTCACACATATATAGCACCAAAGAAATCGTATTCAATGCACGAAACAGGCATATACATACTAAAGTGGAGGCCATATCGAAACATATATACGATTACTGCGATTCCATCCAACTTAATTTACGATTTCTCGAAAAATTTCTACGATTTCGCCGATTTTATACGTCTAAATATACGATTATGCATGATCTTATTACGATTGAGAGTACCAATATACGACTCAAGATTTTCAAATAAAAAAAACAATTGGTGTTCAATGGGAATCGAGCTTAGGTTCTTTGATTGAGAACTGCGCGTCATCTCTATTGGCTATATTGCCAAGTTGAAAATAGAGAGTTCAAAGTGAATGGCATGAAACGAATAAAAATTAGCATGATACAGTGCGAGACTTGTGGTGGGAGCGTTGTAGTTGTGCATTGAGTGGCACCAAATTGGTGCCGTGCAAGCGGCCCCGAATTCACATCGTTGTTGGAATCTATACATCACTTATTCGAAGTCATCTGCTAGTATGAAAACCTATATATTTGGTTGAAATTATTGCTACCATGGTTGGAATGTGTCAACAACAACAAAAATACAAATTTGCGATAAATACCTTATTTTTCTTTTTCTACATCATACAAATATGTAAACAAAAACATTTACGATTTTCGAGATTGAGATTCGACTATCAAAAGTGCAGTAACAATCATATGCGACTATAAAAATGAATATACGATTTCTACGATTTCATTCACTTCGTATACGATGCAAGTGTGACGCAAACGATCAATATACAACATTGTTATAGTTGTATACGACTTCACCGATTTTTATCATACCTTTAGGTAGCAAGCTCGATTTAGCAGATTCATATACGATGTGAAGCGACGATTTCCACGATTCAATGAAATCATATATACGATGCTAGCGAACTTGCAGCTTGACACTAAGAATGTTTATTTTTTCACGATTCTATCCGATTTTGTGCGATCCTACCGATAGTATCTCGCACCTTTTATGATCGGAGACGACTATATGAAACAAAATCGCAATTGAAATTTAATTTGGCATGAAATGCGATCTTACGCAATCATTGTCAACAAATATACATATTATTATACAATTTTGATTCAATATATGAAAATATACGATTTTTTCCACACAATGATTTACGATATGTGGTTGGCTGGGCCATGAGATCAGAAGATGGTCAGTGTCAGCCAGGCCTGTTCAGTCTCAGTGCTTGTTTTTCAGTTGAAAATGAATGTCTGCGGCGATCGTTTTCAGTTCCTCGATGTGAGAACTGACAGAGCCCGAGAGCTCCATTCGTGAGCGACCAACCGAGTTCAATTCCAAATCATCCACACACTGCTCATGCTGACAGGCCATTCGTCTCAAGAGGTGGCTTGTGAGAGTGAGTACCCTATACACGGTGCTCCATTTACCGTTATTATAAAATAAAATATACCATCAAAACCTGAAACGCCATTCTCTTTATTTATCTATCCCACACCTCTGGGCAAATTTTTAAAATCATCGTTGGGCGAAATTTTGAGTTACGCCCTTTTAAAGGGCCTAACCTCTAAAAAATCGTGTTTTCTATAGAATACCACCACATTTCATAACAGAATCATGAATTAAAGGCATCAATAACATAAATTATCATGAATAATATTGAAATTTGGTAGTATGCATCCATATAAATATCGGTGGAGTGCATTTTCTATCAAAATTAGTCATTACGCCAACATACGGTAGGTGTTCTTAGGGCCTATAGAAAACAAACATTTCATCGGTGTAACAATTCAATAAAAAGTAGGTATATTGTAATGTCAATAGATGTTCATATTACTCTCAGTCAAGGCGATAGTATTCACATGCATGCAGCACCAACATTTCAATAAAGGTTTGGTTTCTGCAAGAAGCTTCGCCTTTTTGAAATGTTAGCACCGATAAGAGCGTACACTCTCTATACAGCAAATTTGCTTTAAAAATAATAGTCAAATATATGGGCAACCCTAAATTAAACCAAAAGAAATATGTATGTGTGCCAAATATCTTAAGTTATAAAAATAGAAAACCAAAACATGGAAAGGCCAAAAGACAAGTCGGAACAGGCAACGAATAATCAAGCATAATTTGCAGGCTGAAATTTTTTTCTTCTTTCAAAATATGTAGAGAAGACCTTTTGTCCCTACTAATTTTACTTTTACTTGACTTTTGCTTTTCAATTTTTTTCATTTGTACGTTTTGTCTTCATCAGCTTCAGCATTTCAGAAGGGCGTAACTGCTTTTTGATACGGCACTTTCTTATATGGATGTAGATTGCATGTCATCCCTCTAATGAGGCCATCAAAAGAAGAGCATTCTTTTCGTTTAGAAGTGCCATGCCACATCTTTAAAAAAAGATATTGTTTTGGAAAGTTGTTACGCCCTTTTGAAGTACTGAGGCTGAGAAGACAAAACGTAGAAATGGAAAAAAAAATATCGATAGACAATATTGCGCGTTTAACCGTAGATTATCGCGCAAAAATGTTCAAAATCGCTAATAGATCGTCGCCAGTACATCATATCGTGTTCGTGTCTTCTACGATAAGTGCGGAAAATAGCTAAGGATTGACCACGCAGAAGATACCGATACAGTTAAATGCAACCGCGCATATCTACTTACATTTTTGCAAAACTTTGTCCGATATTTTTTCTTGCAATGTATAATAGGTCGATAAAAGTAAAATTAGTAGGAACAAAAGGTCTTACCTACATATTAAAAAAGAGAGAATTTTCATGCAGCATATTATGTTTGATTATTTGAAGCCTGTTTCGACTTTTTGTCTTTTAGTCTTGTAATGCTTTTAATTTGGCACATAGACATATTTCCTTTTCTTTTATTTATGGTTGCCCATATTTGACTATTGTTTTTAAAGCAGATTTGCTGTATAGAGAGTGTACGCTCTCTAGACCAACATGTGAAAAGGACGGATCAACCGTTTAACGCCTCGACTTCTTCCGTCTCTCCTAGGCGTGTTTCAATTCATTCATGCAAATTTATCCTGTTATCAGATAGAGGGGTGACTGGTCTTCCTGTTACTGGTTAGAGTTTACGTGAATAATGTGAAATACGCACAGGAGGATCTAAAGAAACAGAAATTTGCAATGGTTGTTACGCACTTTCAAATGTTAGTATAATCTAGATTGAGTTTAATCCTCGAGCAGTCGCGTCTTCGACTACCCACAACGGCACTACGTTCACACAGTGTATCACAAGCGTGCATTTTTCATGGTGCGTGTACTCAGTACACGACGCAACCGCTCCCGGGTTAAATAAGGGCCAATGTGACATGAGTGATTTCTCTTCATCTACTCTCTATTCTTAAAATTAAAGTCACAAGATGCAAGTATGGTTGCACTTTTTGGTCATAAATCGCTAGATTCCGATGCAATCTAGCATCTAAGTGTGATAAAAATCGATTGAATTTGCAAATGCAAATCTTTCCGATAGTGGTTGTTGGTGTGCTGGGAAAGATGAGATATGATCTAAAGCTATGGGAGAAGATATTGTGTTGAAGATCGGTTACGTCCTTTTGAAATGTTGGAGCTAGATGCATGTGAATACTATCGCCTTGACTGAGAGTAATATGAACATCTATAGACATATGGAATCACAATACAATATACTTTTAATTGAATTGTTACACCGATGAAATGTTTGTTTTCTATAGGCCCTAAGAAAACCTACCGTAAATTGACGTAATGACCAATTTTGATAGAAAATGCACTCCACTAATATTTATATGGATGCATACTATCAAATTTCAATATTATTCATGATAATTTTTATTATTGATGCCTTTAATTCATGATTCTGTTATGAAATGTGGTGTTATTCTATAGAAAACAAGATTTTTCAGAGGTTAGGCCCTTTAAAAGGGCGTAACTCAAAATTTCGCCCAACGATGATTTTAAAAATTTGCCCAGAGGTGTAGGATAGATAAATAAAGAGAATGGCGTTTCAGGTTTTGATGGTATATTTTATTTTATAATAACGGTAAATGGAGCACCGTGCTATACTTTACTACGGGTGAAAACACTCAACTACAGAAAATTGAATGGAAATTTAGTCCTTTCAGCTCTCGCTTTCAGCACGCTGCGTGCGAATGTGAGTACCTACCCTTTTGATTTCGTTCCCGTGTTGTTGATTGGAAAACAACAATGACAGGCAAACCAAAACGGAGAAAAAGAAAAAAAAAACAAATCTCGATATCATAAAGGCCTGTCGAAAAATTGCAGCACTGGTGTCAGCTGTTCTCAGGAGAAAGAGCGACTGACGAAAGTGCCGGGGCTGGGATGAAACCTATGACCATCTGTTTATGAAGCAAACGTGTGCGCCACGGCCCGGCACTTTCCAAAAGTTTTGACAGAAATACTCCAAGAATTACTCGGGGAATTTCTCCCAGAGTTCCTTGTTTTAGAATTCCCCAGGATTCCCTCCTAGCATTTCTCTTATAGTTTCTCACGGGATTTCTCCAGAAGTTCTTCTCGGATTTTCTTCTTGAGATTCTTGAAATTTTTTAGAAGTTCTTCGTGGGATCACTCCGGGAGTGCCACCTAGAAAATTTTCAAAAAATTCTCCCGGAATTTATACCTGTTTCACCCAAGACAGGCCCAGGGATTGCTTCAAAAGTTTGTCCCGGGTTTCAAAGGTTTTTCACCCGGAATTTTCTACCAGAGTTCTTTCCAGAATTATTCCATTAATTTCTCTCATGCTTCTTTGCGGGATTCAACCAGGATTTCCTTTTGTCATTTTTGCCGGCGTTCTTTCCAGGATTTTTCTATAGCAGTTTCGCTTGAGATTATCTACGGAATTCTTTGGGGAAAATGAAAGGCTTTCTTCCATAATTGCTACTGGAATTTCATGGCAATATACCCGGGAAATTTCCAAATAAATCCGAGTGAAATGCCAATTGCTATTCCAGCAGGAAACCGGAACAAATACCGGAAGAAGTTAAGATCTAAAAATATGAAAAAAAACTAACCTTCCGACAGTTGCACGGTCGGTCACCACTATCAGCATTATCCAGCCCAACTTTGTGTCCTATCAGCACAAAGAGCTGGATGTTGCAGAAAA
Organism: Aedes albopictus; assembly: GCF_035046485.1. Classification (NCBI taxonomy): domain Eukaryota; kingdom Metazoa; phylum Arthropoda; class Insecta; order Diptera; family Culicidae; genus Aedes; species Aedes albopictus. The sequence goes on from NC_085138.1 coordinate 116,636,054, forward strand.
TTTTGCTGAAATTCAGCAATTTATATTGCTGAACGCATTCAGTATGGCAAAAACCAGCAAAATTTGTTGGTTAGCTGTCAAGAACGTTTAGGGTGTAGACAGCCCCGACTCATTTCCTAAATGGAAGTTTGGGTGTATCCTCTGGAAGGAAGGACCCCACAACACTGTGGGCCCAAGCTCCCACATTTATAAATCCGGTCCTGTAAGCATTTTTTCTCGTTCATGTAAAATACTGTTCTAAAATCTTGTATCTGCCTACATTGCTTATTTATCTGATAATTGAATCTCCTTTCTTTTTAAGTATTCAAGTATTGAATGTATGTATATAGTATTATTTATTTATTTATTTCATGTAGTCAATCATAAGTAGACCGTTTCAATACAATCTGAACTTAAAACTAGAACTGTTTGCTTATTTTATTTCTAATTACGATTTGATGTAAATATTTTTTTTAGTTGTGATTTTGTCATAGTAAAATCTATAGTTTCGCAAAATTTATTGTAAGTTGTCATTATTTGGTTGATGGGACCAAATTTAGCGTAATTAGTCCGGTGATGTTTTGTATAAAACATACTACGATTTCGTAGTTGTCGAGAGGGAGCATAAAAGTTTGATTTTGAAAGAAGCTCTATCGAATCAATACGCTGCGAAACGATATCGTTTACAAATGATAACATTGCAAATTCGCGTCGTTCTTTTAGTGTTTGAATGTTAATGAGCATACATCGTGCTTCATAAGACGGAAGAGGTAACCTTGTCCAACCTAGTTTATGAAGCGCAAATAGTAGAAATTGTTTCTGAATTGATTCTATACGAGTTTCATGTTTAACCGAAAATGGTGACCAAACTATGCTACAGTATTCTAAAATTGAACGTACATAAGCTACATATAATGTTTTTACTGTATATGGATCGTGAAAATGATAACTAAATCGTTTTATGAAGCCTAACATATTATTTGCTTTGTTGATAACTGTATTATAATGATCAGTAAAAGTTAGTTTGGAGTCTAAAATCACTCCCAAATCCCTGATTCTGACGCATTTTTCTACCTGTTGATCACCTAATAATATTGTTACATCTGGTGTACTACGTTTCCTACTTATGGCTATGGAATTACATTTTTTCACATTCAGTTGTAAATGGCTTTTTTTACACCACACATAAAACATATCGATTTCCTGTTGAAAAGTGTGCAAGTCTTCATCGTTTACTATTTTTAGGAAGAGTTTCATGTCATCGGCATATATGAGAGCTTTAACTTTTTTAAGAATGAAGGAAATGTCGTTGACGTACAGAATAAATAATAATGGGCCCAAATGAGACTTGAGGAACTCCAGATGTAACTTGAATAGGTTTAGATTTTACTCCCTTGTATCTAACTATTTGTTGACGATTGGAAAGGTATGACCCGACCCATTTAAGAAGACCTGGACCAAATCCTATTTTTTCTAGTTTCAAAAGCAACATTGATACGTCAATTCGATCAAAAGCTTTACTGAAGTCTGTATAGAGAACTTCCACATGATTGTCATTGTCCATGGCCGTCAACGAATAATGTATGAATTCGAGCAAGTTTGTACATGTTGAACGTCCTTTGAAAAACCCGTGTTGCGTGTGAGTTATTCTGTTTTTGACCATGTCGAATAAAGTTTTATTGATTATTGCCTCAAAGATCTTCGGAATGCAAGAGATTATAGCTATTCCACGGTAATTACGTACGTCGGATTTTTTGCCACTTTTGAAAATTGGCACTAAAAAGAGCTTTTCCACGTTTCAGGGAAACTACCTGATTCCAGTGACATGTTATAAAGCCAGTATAACGGGGATGTAAGTTCTACTGATACATTTTTCAAGAATACTGGTGGAATCCCATCCGGACCAGCACCTTTGGAGGAATCTAGACTTTTTAATGCGTCCGTAATGTCATGTACTTTGATTTGATGAACGTTGATGTCTTTAGATAGCTCAGGAAGAAATGAAAAATATTCACGATCCCCATTTTCCTCCGAATGTGTGGTGTAGGCTTCTTCAAAGAATGTTGCAAAAAGATTGCAATTTGCTTCAGAGTCTACTCCAACTTTTTCGTCAAGGTGCATTTCAGGTGGAAAATTGTCAGATTTTAATTTAGTTTTAACGTAATTGAAAAAAATCTTCGGGCATGATTTTATTTCCCGCTCAGTTTTCTCGTTATACTCCTCGGATGCAATATTAATGGCATGATTTAATTGGTCACAAATATTTAAATAATTGGATAAGCTTTGATCACTCCTGTATTTTTTGTATGCTTTATGTGCTTTCTGTTTTCTGTTCTTCAGGTTTTTAATTTCTCGATTGAACCAAATGGGGTACCTTGAGGTATGATGACGTCTTCTTTTCTTCAAAGGTATATTGTCGTGAATTATATCGTATAATATTCTGTAAAATGTTGTAACGGCATCTTCAACATTTTCTTCATTTCTTAACACATTTTGCCAATTCACCAGAGAAATTTGTTGTCGTATATTATCATAATTTGCAGAACGATAATCATGAACTTCTTCAAAAACACATTCTTCAGGTCTATTGTTTACATGCACAATTAGAGAGAATTCAATTGCTGTATGAAATAGTTTATTGTTCCATAAGGGATGCAATGATTCTACCACACAGAAATCTTCATCATGTTATGAATTCTGTTGATTCCTAATCATCTTGAAAAGTCATTTGTTAATGGTGTTATTTGAACACGTTATGATCCTCTACCCCCCACCTTCTTTCACTTTAAACACTTCAAATCCAATTATAACCTCCATTCAAAATGCTTCTTTTTCACCGGCTCGTTTTAAAATTGTATTAGAATCCATACTTGATTAGTGTTCCAACAACACGGGGATTTCATTTCAGCCGTTTTTACCATCCTGCTTAGGGATGTCTGTGGTAATATACACCGCAAGCACTACTTATGCATTTGGAACGACCTCTCTACAGCTGTTTCAAAAATTCAGAAAATGTGAAGAATTTTAATTTCTAGATATTTTATGTCTTACAATAGACGGTAATCTCCGATTTTTCCGAACTATGATCATGGTGTATTTCATCCCAGTTACTCCTAAATTGAGTTACATATCCTTTCAGCTCCCGTGTCGCCCAAATTACCGAGCAACCAAATATACGGGCACCCTTTTTGTTTCCGACGAATCCGATGTTAGAGCCACCATTCATTGTTGAACAAAATCGGATCCTAAAGCCGTTCGCAAATGTGCTTGTGTTGTTTTGACAGCACCACTCCACCAGGTTTCATTTAATTGGCGTTTGTTCCCGACGAACGTTAGGTATACCTATTTATTTTTTGTCGTTCAATTTCGCTGACGGTGACAAGAAAGAGATGATTGGGGATCCCATCAAGTTGGGGCGGCTTTGATGTATGTATGGCACCTAATCAAAATCCGATTTCTGGTGAAAGTCTTGGCACAACGTCGTCGTTGATAATTTGATTCCGATTTGCTCCGAGGAAGCGAGCGCGATGATTTGGGATAAGTACTTGCCATTGTGTTAAACTGCCTATGTTCCGAACACGTGACCATGTGACTGGGGCGGCAGGCGGGAAGATTCTTAGGAAAGCATCGATGATTGCTATTCTTTCCTCTCTGGTCGAGGATTCGGTTTCGTTCGGTGACGATACGTGACGATTATATTAATAATAAACAGGGACTCACCAAAGATTGGCGGCAAAATCTTGGCTGACATGAAGTTCGTTATCACGTGCCTGCGGAAGAGTTTCTCTTTTTGAATATATTTCCCTAAGCGAACAAAACTGGGGATTTGGATTTTTTTTATATAAGTTGGTTTTTGATTAAGTACTTCGAAAAGCTTAGCCTTCGTTAGTCTTAGATACGTTTTCTGTGATATATTGCCAGCTTTTTAAAAACAAGTTTCGCAAGTTTATGTATATTTGGAATGCTATAAATAAACTGACCTTTACGGTTTCAATTCCCACTTTTTCCACAGATCCCCAAGAGAGTGTCCCAATGGCTCCCACAACTGAAATAGAGGATAGCAACTCGCGGGATGATTGTAGCACCGATCAGTCATCACAGTCATTCGAGGACACCAGTCGCACATCTGGGTCTTCGAGTTCGACGACATCGGAACGTGAGTCCGAACGTGGCTTGGTCGTACAATCCCCGCTCAGCTCCACTGCGTCCAGCGGAATTGGTGCCAGTACCAGTTTTTCGGTGATAAATTATGGTAAGTGAAAAATTATACATGGCTCTTCTGAATGGAGGACCGATGTCGAATGTGCGGAATTTGTTTAGATCCGATCGCATGGTTTTTGTATAGTCTGAGTAGCGAAGCAAGTGCTTTTTTTATTATCATTTTATCTAAAAGCCTAGTCACAAAAAAATGTTTTGTTAAGAATTTGGCGGCCATTTTCTAGGTCATAAGTCTCAAAATATAGTCGATACAATAAGCGCATGGGTGTTCAGCACGATAATACTCAGGATAATGGGTTCGATTCCCGGTTGGTCCAAGAACTTTCTGTAAAGGAAATTGTCTTTACTTTTGTAGGCATAGAGGCATATCTTCGTGCCTACCATACGATACAAACATGCAAAACGGTCATTGGCAGAAGAAGCTCTCAGTTGATAACTGTCGAAGTGTTCATAGAACAGAAGTCGAGATACAGGCTTTGTCTCAGTTGAGACGTTACGGCAAGAAGAAGTCTCAGAAATCAACTTTAAAGGGAACGAATCTGTCGAGAACAGCACGATTTATTACAATTTAAATAGAATGCGTTAAATAATATGAAACGAGCTCACCAATTTACCTGGAAACGTTTTTAAACGATCATCGGGAGTTGATCAGATAATCAAAACATAAAAACTAATCCATGCCATTTATGGAGAGCTTCTACTGTTTTGACATTACGTTGAATTATAGACTTCTCAGATTAGTGTCCTATGAACATTTCCACAGTAATCAAGGTAGTGGATAATTGGAATACTATGCGGTGCATGTAATATTCCAATTATCTTAGGCTTACTATTAGTACACATGAAAAATCGTTTCTTGTAATGTATTCGGTGGGTACTGAACGAAAGTAAAAGCATAAGACGAACGATAGAACCTTTATTATTGCTACACGTTTCAAGCCGCAGTCATATTGATGACGACTCAGCAAACGGAAATTACCAACGTGCCAAACCACGCCGCTGTCGGATTTGGTTCAAGCTATGCACATGCTCAGCCATGTGATCTCTCCCGGCTTGCTTCATAACTGACCTAGACAAAATTGCTGGTTTATTTCCAAGAAACAACCGTATACCCCCAACCAGCCAACCAACGGTAGCTCACACAATCCATACAGCACGTCGCTGAGCACGATATGAATTTTGCAATTTTGGTAATTTTCCTTTCATTATTGTCGACTCTGCACCTGCAGTACCCGAGGTCCGTTACAGTGCCCATATAGGCCCTCCAGGGAAATCCTACTGCCTTCGCACCCATTAGTAATGAGCGTAAGAGTTCACGTAATTGATGACGAGAGATAAAAGTCACATGCTTTGGCTGGTGCTCTATTAATCTATCATCATTTCCTACTCTACTGCTGGCTGGTCTGATTTTAGTGCTAAGCTAACCTACATATAACAAGCTGATGGCAGGGCACGGTACTATCAACGTGATGTGCGGTGCCGCCGCGTTAAACTTTGCTTTGAAGCATACCGCAATAAGTCGCGCATGGCGATGATGACGGCGACGTATCGCTCAGATTCCACCAGCTACTTCAAATCGTAATACCTGATAACGATTGCCGTCTGTCTAGACGAGTTGAAATTTCGTGTGGTATGCTTGATGAATGATGTTTTCCTAGCAATTTGGAACAAACTGTGTTGACAGAGAGTTTATCTCGCTGGCGGAGAAATTATTCGGCAGATGGGAAGTTAGAAGTGTGATTACTAAAATGTACGAGAGAGTATGACTTGCAAGTTGCTGCGGGCCTAGATGAAGTAGTTTTGAGCTTAAAATCTCGACTAAGTTCACCATTTTTTGGGTTTGAATTCCGGTACATTTCAGGATTATTTTGCGAAATTTGTCAATCTAGCAAAATTTTCTGAAAATATATTTACAAGAAGATGAAAAAGACGTAAAATATGGAAAATTTCTAAAAGTATCTTTGGAGAAAACATGTGTAAAAACTTTACTGCATCCGGACGTATAAATGTCACATGTTATAATACATGAAAATTAGAAAGAAAAGTTTCAAAATAAAGTTTGGCCATTGTCAATCAAATGACTTTAACGCAATAAACTACCGAGGTAGGGGAACTTACGTATTTTCAGCAGTTTTGTTCTCTTCGTCATGAGGGGTTTTTTGAAACCTGTAGATCTCAGAGTTGGCCTCAAATCCTTCCCAACCAAGCTGAGTTATATGCCCAAATTTCAGGTAATTCGGCCCACAAAAACCCCCCATGACGAAGAGAACAAACCTGCCGATAATACCCTTCGTCACCCTATATGTAAATTCATATTTTAACAAAATATTCCAAAAATACGTATCAAACTATGACATTTAACATAAAAACCTCAAATACGTTGAAATGAAACGTGTGACATTTATGCTTCCTAAAAAATAACATGAAAAAGTTTTTGTTAGAAAAACTTGTTTACCCTAAAAGTGCCCATCTTGGCAACTATAGATATTGCCTTTCTTGGAAAACAAAATCAAAACATAAAAAATGGGCTTTTTCTGTAAATTTACTTTTATTTTGAAATGATATTTTTTAAATATTTTTTCATGAAAGCTTGGACAATTCCCTAAAAGTTTCCCATGCATCACTTTTTTGTACAACATTCGAGTTATTTTCTTGTGAAAAAAACGGCTAAAAAACTTTGACTCTTTTTAAATGTTAGTCTAGGTTAGTTTTGAAAAAAAAATATATGAAAGGTTGCTTGAATAGGTGAAGTCTTGAAAACTACAAAAATTTCATAACATTCTGAGGGAGTGTTGCCAACCCCGAAGACAAGTTGGTGCGGAATTCGTCTAAGAGATACCACAATTAACTTTCAATAAATTCTCTAAAAACCCTGAAAAAATCGTCGAAGATCTTCTCTGACTTTTTTTTCGGATAACTTTAGTAGCAACGTTTTAAACTCGTCATTTTTTTAAACTTATTCGCTTATATAGAAGGCTCGGACGTCACAAACTGAGCTGAAATCGTTTGTTCATTTTCTACGTTAATTTTACATTTAACTCTGAGATCAACACATTTCAAAAACTAATACATCAGATTAAACTCGTCGTATACAATTTCAAAAATTTAACAAAATGTCAAAAAATTAATTAAATTTCTGATGTTAGGAACAATTTTAAAGCATACGTCAGAAAATGCTCTAGGAGGGGATTTTTTTTTATTGTCGTATGGGTTTGGGCCGAAGGGTCTCAAATTTTCATGAAACTTTTTCCACAGGCAGGGCTCATAGATATGTGAACAAAAAAAAAATCGGAAAAATTCAGGGTCTTCTATTTTCCCGGAAAACTCAGGTGGGAATTTTTTGTTTTTCCCTGATACTACTTGATTTGAAAAATCATAACTCAAGAACGAAGCATCGCAGGAACAAAGTTTTTTTTTAAAAATGAAAGCACAGTTTTCTACAGTTCAGACAATTCGTAAAGAAAAGCCGGAAAAACTATGCCCGAACTCGTGGAAAGTTTTCAAAAAAATATTTTTAACCTTCCGTAACTCACGCGGTTGGAAGCTCAGGTAAAATATTATCTCCTGGGCGCCCATTAAAAACACCACCCCCGGCGAAGACTGGCGCTCGAGCCTAGCTATTTAGCACTGTAGTTGGAGGAAATGCCAATGAAGAACCCGTAGCTTCCGGGAAGGTAAGCCCAGCTCCCTGGGTTAATGGGTTGGTGTCAGGCCCTGCGAGCCAGCCGTAAAAAAGACTAGCACCGGAAAATCAACAAGAGAAGAATGCGAACCGATACCAATGGCGACGACCACAGCGACGAAAAGGGACTTGCGATTGGAAGCTCGGTACGTGGAACTGCAGATCTCTCAACTTCATCGGGAGCACCCGCATACTCGCCGATATACTGAAGGACCGCGGGTTCGGAATCGTAGCGCTGCAGGAGGTGTGTTGGACAGGATCTATGGTGCGAACGTTTAGAGGTAACCATACCATCTACCAGAGTTGCGGCAACACACGTGAGCTGGGAACAGCTTTTATAGTGATGGGCGACATGCAGAGGCGCGTGATCGGTTGGTGGCCGATCGACGAAAGAATGTGCAGGTTGAGGATCAAGGGCCGATTCTTCAACATTAGCATAATAAACGTGCACAGCCCTCACTCCGGAAGCACTGATGATGACAAAGACGCATTTTACGCGCAGCTCGAACGCGAGTACGACCGCTGCCCAAACCACGACGTCAAGATCATCATAGGGGATCTAAACGCTCAGGTAGGCCAGGAGGAGGAATTCAGACCGACGATTGGAAAGTTCAGCGCCCACCAGCTGACGAACGAAAATGGCCTACGCCTCATCGATTTCGCCGCCTCCAAGAACATGGCCATTCGTAGCACCTTCTTCCAGCACAGCCTCCCGTATCGTTACACCTGGAGATCACCACAACAAACGGAATCGCAAATCGACCACGTTCTGATTGATGGACGGCACTTCTCCGACATTATCGACGTCAGGACCTATCGTGGCGCTAATATCGACTCCGATCACTACCTGGTGATGGTTAAACTGCGCCCAAAACTCTCCGTTATTAACAATGTACATTACCGGCGGCCGCCCCGGTACGATCTAGAGCGACTGAAGCAACCGGATGTCGCCACCGCATACGCGCAGAATCTCGAGGCAGCGTTGCCGGACGAGGGTGTGCTCGATGTGGCCCCTCTAGAGGACTGCTGGAGTACAGTGAAAGCAGCCATCAACAACGCAGCCGAGAGCACTATCGGGTACGCAGAACGGAGTCGATGAAACGATTGGTTCGACGAGGAGTGCAGAGCGGTTCTGGAGGAGAAGGATGCAGCGCGGGCGGTAATGCTGCAGCATGGAACCCGACAGAATGTGGAGCGATACAGACAGAAGCGGAAGCAGCAGACCCGTCTCTTCCGGGAGAAAAAGCGCCGCCTGGAAGAAGCGGAGTGCGAGAAAATGGAACTGCTGTGCCGTTCACAGGAAACACGCAAGTTCTACCAGAAGCTCAACGCATCCCGCAAAGGCTACGTGCCGCAAGCCGAAATATGCAGGGATAAGGAAGGGAGCCTCCTGACGGACAAACGTGAGGTGATCGAAAGGTGGAAGCAGCACTTCGACGAGCACCTGAATGGCGAAGAGAATGTAGGCACGGAGGACCAAGGCAGCGGAGGAAATGACTATGTTGGTGCAGCAGAGGACGGGAACGAACCAACTCCCACGCTGAGGGAAGTTAAGGGTGCCATCCACCAGCTCAAAAACAACAAAGCGGCTGGTAAGGACGGTATCGCAGCAGAACTCATCAAGATGGGCCCGGAAAAGTTGGCCACCTGTCTGCACCAGTTAGTAGTCAAGATCTGGGAAACTGAACAGCTACCGGAGGAGTGGAAGGAAGGGATAATCTGACCCATCCACAAGAAAGGCGACAAATTAATGTGTGAGAACTTTCGAGCGATCACCGTTTTGAATGCCGCCTACAAAGTGCTATCCCAGATCATCTTCCGTCGTCTTTCACCTAAAGTAAATGAGTTCGTGGGAAGTTACCAAGCCGGTTTCATCGACGGCCGGTCGACAACGGACCAGATCTTCACCGTACGGCAAATCCTCCAGAAATGCCGTGAATACCAGGTCCCAAAGCATCACCTATTCATCAACTTCAAAGCGGCATACGACAGTATCGACCGCACAGAGCTATGGAAAATTATGGACGAGAACAGCTTTCCCGGGAAGCTGACTAGACTGATAAGAGCAACGATGGACGGTGTGCAGAACAGCGTAAGGATTTCGGGTGAGCTATCCAGTTCATTTGAATCTCGACGGGGACTACGACAAGGTGATGGACTTTCCTGCCTACTATTCAACATCGCCCTGGAAGGTGTTATGCGACGAGCCGGGCTCAACAGCCGGGGTACGATCTTCACGAAATCCAGCCAATTTGTCTGTTTCGCGGATGACATGGATATTATTGCCAGAACATTTGGAACGGTGGCAGAACAGTACACCCGCCTGAAACGTGAAGCAGCAAAGGTCGGACTGGTGGTGAATGCGGCTAAGACAAAGTACATGCTGGTAGGTGGGACTGAGCGAGACAGGACAAGCCTTGGCAGCAATGTTACGATAGACGGGGATACTTTCGAGGTGGTAGAAGAATTCGTCTACCTCGGTTCCTTGCTAACGGCTGACAATAACGTGAGCCGTGAAATACGAAGGCGCATCATCAGTGGAAGTCGTGCCTACTATGGGCTCCAGAAGAAACTGCGGTCAAAAAAGATTCAAATGTACCATGTACAAGACGTTAATAAGACCGGTGGTTCTCTACGGACACGAGACATGGACGATGCTCGAGGAGGACCTGCAAGCACTCGGAGTTTTCGAGCGACGGGTGCTAAGGACGATCTTCGGCAGTGTGCAGGAGAACGGTGTGTGGCGGAGAAGGATGAACCACGAGCTCGCTGCACTTTACGGCGAACACAGTATCCAGAAAGTGGCCAAAGCTGGAAGGATACGGTGGGCAGGGCATGTTGCAAGAATGCCGGACAACAACCCTGCAACGTTGGTGTTTGCTAACCATCCGGTTGGTACAAGAAGGCGTGGAGCGCAGAGAGCACGATGGGCGGACCAGGTGGAGCGTGATCTGGCGAGTGTTGGGCGTGACCGACGTTGGAGAGCTGCAGCTGCAAATCGAGTATTATGGCGGCAAATTGTTGATTCAGTATTATCATGAATTTGATGTGAACTAAATAAATGAAATGAACTCACGCGGTTGGCCACCACCGTCAGCACCACGCGAGATTTATTCAACGTGTTGTACAAAGTACAACAGCGCGATCGCTCAAGGGTTAAGGAGGTTATTTCATAAGCTTTTTTCGTTGAAATTTTTGGAATGCACTTTTTTTCGTTTTTCAGTCATGACCAATTTAGTTGAAAAATGTCTAAATGTGCTATATAAGCCTTTTTTTGAAAAATCATAACTCAAGAACAAAGCATCGTAGAAACAAAGTTTAATAATGAAAATGAAAGCAAATTTTTTCAGGAATCCAAAAAAATATGAAGTGGAAAAAGTTTTCCACAAAATTTTTCACCGTTGACAAAATTTATAAAGAAAAGCCGAAGAAACTATGTCCGAACATAGGGAAAATTTTCGAAAAAATATTTTTGAGAGGGTAATTCCATGCACTTTTTTTCGTTCCTGAGTTACGGCCTATTTTGAGAAAAAATTACCTTATAATATAGGCTTACATGGTCATTTTCCACGAAATTGGTCATAACTCAGGAAAAAAAAAATCCAAAAATTTCAGCAATTAACGCTTATTGAATAACCTTCTTAAATTTTTTTTTGAAAATTTTCCTCGTGTTCGGGCATAGTTTTTTTCGGATTTTCTTTACGAATTTTGTCAACTGTGGAAAATTTTGTGGAAAACTTTGTCCATTTCATATTTTTTTCAGATATCTGAGAAAATTTGATTTCATTTCTTCAAAAAAACTTTGTTTCTACGATGTTCTAGAGTTATGATTTTTCAAAGTAAGCAGTGTCAGGGGAAAGCAAGAAATTCCACCTGAGTTTTCCGGGAAAATAGACGACCCTGAATTTTTCTCATTACTTTTTCATTCCTTTATCCATGAGCCCTGCCTGTGGAAATAGTTTCATGAAAATCTGAGACCCTTCAGCCCAATTGGTACGATATTAAAAAATGCCCAGGAGTTAGCCATGTTTCGAGGCTTTGCCTAGGCAACCACCGCGTATCGCGATTTTGAAATTGGGGATCATGCAAAGAATTTACAATGTATTTTACAAAAAAATATACTCAACTCATTTTCAAACAGTTCTTTTGGATTTTTTTTTTCTGAATTTTTCCTAAGAGAATAATTCAGAAGATATCAGGTGTCCAAGGTGTCTAGCGAGCCAGCATTTCAAAAAAAAAAAAAAAACGTTAGAAATGTTTTCAAGAGTCCACCATAGAACAAAGAAATGTTCCGAGAATTTTCAAAAATCTTTAATTAAAGGCAAAACTAGATGCGTTTTCTCATTTTTTGTTTTTTGATTTTTTAATGAATAACACAGCAATATTCTCAAAATCGGTTTTCATACACATTTAGAGAAAGTATCCAGGTATCTCCTCCACGCAGAAAAAAACTATGTTAAAATCAAAAATATATGAGGTAAATTCAAATATATTGTCAATTTGTTCTGGTCACAAAAATAAAACTGTTTGGAGCAAATCGAACGTCACATTTGAAGCGAATGCAATCCATGTTTGAAACAAACATGCATCTTTTGACAAATTATGTTAGAAATAAATGTAAACATTTTTGTTTTTTTTTGTGACAGGTCGGCCCTACGGAAATATTTATTTTCCCATTAAACTTATAAAGTCATTTTCTTCGCTTGAAAAACCCACCTCCAGCGTAACAATTCCAATGCCAACATCTTGAGTCATATATAGATAACATACGCTCCCGAAAACAACGGGATTTCGTGGAAAATTTTGGTGAACCTTGCCTTTTTTGCAGGAGGAAATCTTGTTTGATGTTGCAGCTGGAACTTGTGAGTTTTGTTTATGTTCTCGATGGCGGAACGGGGGGCTTCTCAATGGGTATTGTCGGAATCATTATGTAATTGCGTTAGTTTTAAAAATTAAAATTTGAGTTTTAAACATTTTATCAGTTTACCGAATAAACTTGAATATTTTTGTTTCAAATGAACGAAATTTGTCTCCGTGTATAAATTATCTGTTTCAAATTTGGAAGATTTTAATTTTAAAGTTACAGGCATTCGCAAGGCTTTCAGAGAGGGTCAATGATGCTTCAGAGGGGTTTAATGGGATTGTAGGATGCTTTTAGGAGAGGTTAAAGTGATATTCAGAGGGCTTTCAAGGCATTTCAAGGCATTTCAAAGCATTTCAAAGCATTTCGGATGGTTACAGAGAGTATCAGGAAGTTTCAGAGTAAATTTGACGATGGTTTCTGGACGTTTCAGGATTCTTTCAGAGAGATTCAAAGGCATTTCAAGGCGTAGAATGCGGGCGTTTCAACACGTTTCAGTGAGTTTCTGAAAGTTTTGCGGAGATGCGTGAGCTTTCAGGAGTTTCACAGAGCTTCCCAGACAGTTTCAAGTAGTTTTAAGAGAGGTGTATTTGCATTTTAAAGTCTCATGGGAGTTTCAGAAGGGTTCCCAGCGGATTCATGTGACTTCCAAAGGGGTTCAAAGATGTTTCAGAGGATTTTTAGGGGCTTCAAGAGATATGAAGCAGCTTTTGGGGTTTGCAAGTGATTCCCGGGTATTCCAAGGGGTATGTGGATGTTCTAGAGGGGTTTCATGATATTTTGGGAGGCTTCCAAGGGGTATTTAGATGGGTACCAAGGCATTACAAAGCGTTACGAAGGTTCCAGAGAGATTCAGATGGGGTATGAAAGTGGTTTCTAGATGGTTTTAGGATGCTCTCAAGGAGGTTTCAGGGATGTTTTAGATAGATTTGCTTGTGTTTCAAGGCGTAGAATGCGTTTCAAGATGTGTCAAAAGGGGTAAAAAGCTTTAGGGGGCGTTCAAAGGAGTTTTCAGAAGGGTTTCAAAATATTTCAAGGCGATTCAGAGGATTTTGGGTGGTTTCAGAGCATTCCAGAGGGCGTTTAGAGATGATTTCTGGTGATTTAAAGATGCTCCCAGTGGGGTTTTAAGTATATTTTAGAGTGGTTTCAATGCATTTCAAGTTGTTTCAGAAGGTTTCTGAGGGGATTTTGAAGGCTTCTAGGGTTTTTGGAGGTTTCGTGGGACTTCCGATGAAATTTCAATGGGTTTCAAGAGGGTTTCAATGCGTTTCAAGACGTTTCATTGGGTTTCTGAAAGTTTTGTGGAGATTTAGGGGGTTTCGAGGGTTTCAGAGAGCTTCATAGAGAGTTTCAAGTAGTTTTAAGAGAGGTATAAAGGCGTTTCAACTCGTTCTAGAGTGTTTCCGGTGGTTTCAAAGCGTTTCAAGGGGTTTAAGCAGCTTTCAAGGAGATTTCAGAGTGGTGTTTAAGTGTTTCAATACCATGCAGTAGGGCTTTGGAAGAGGGGTTTGGAAGTAGTTTCAGGTGTTTTCAAGGGGTTTGGAAGTGGTTTCTGGAGATTCCAGGGTGCTTCCCATAGAGTTTCAAGTGATTTTAGGAAAGGTGTAAAGGCGTTCAATGGCATTTTGAAATGTTTCAGATGATTTCAGGGGGCTTTGGAAGTGCTTTCAAGGAGGTTTCACAGAAGTTTTAGAGAGGTTTCAAGGCGTTTAAACGCTTCAGGTAGTTCAAGTACCTTCAGGAGGTTCCAGATGGGTTTCAAAGTGGTATCAAGTGGTTTCGGTATTTTTCGGTAATCTCCTTGTTTCAGGAATGTTTCAGGATGCACCATGTTCTGCGTTTTAAGGCGTTTCAAATGGTTTTGAATGGTTTGGAACTTCAGGAGCTTGATTACTGACTTTTCAGAGGAGTTTTGAAGTTGTTTCTGGAGGTTTGTAGGCGTTTCAGACGTTTCAGGAAGTTTCTGACTGATTTTCAAAAGGTTTCAAGGAGTTTCTATAAGGGACGGCATACGCGGGTTTCGGGGGACTTCCCATCGGTTTTTATAAGGTTTCAGAAGAGGTATCAAGGTGTTTCAAGATGTTTTCGGATGTTTCAAAACAATGCTATAAATACGTCACAGTGATTTCTATATAACTAAAACTTGCGCTGACGTATTTCTCATGTATGTTGCTTGGGTAGGCGCACCAAGACTTTTCAAGACGTTTCAATGCATTTCAGGGTGTTTCAGGGTATTTCAGGTGGTCAGTTTGAGGTATTTTCAAGGAGCTGGTTTCTGGAAAGAAGGAAAGGAAAGGTTTCAAGGAAAGTGGTTTCTGGAAGAAGCTTTCAGAAATGTTTCAGCGGGGTTTTAAGGCGTTTCATGACGCTCCAGGGGGTTTTAGTAAGCTTTCAAGAGAGTTCCAGAGATAATTGTATAGAGATTTCGTGGCGTTTCAGATGGTTTCAGGAAGTTTCTGGAAGGTTTCTGAGGTTCAACCGGATGTCAGTGAACTTCCAAGATCCAAGAATTACATCAAGAAGTATCAGAAGGGTTACAAGGCGTTTTAAGGGCGCCGATATGATCCTAAACCTTATTAGTAATACAACGAAAAATCACTAGTAACGATTGTAGATCCGATGGCCTATACTCACCGGATTTCTTGGATTTTCATAGAAAATTCAATAAGATTCCCATGCTCCCCTACCCTCCAACATAAACTCCCCTTAAACGTCCCATAACTCAACCATTTATATTGAGCGAGAATTAGAATCAAACTTTTTTTTGGAAAAGGACGACTTTCCAAACTATAACGCAATCTTTTTCAAAACTTTTGGGTTTATCTTGCTCCAGCCATTTCGACTTACCTCCATGTACTCTTCTGAAATTAGCTTTCAACAACTATTTTCTCTAGCTCGGGTACTCATTTATTCTCCTAAATTGTGTCCAATCTGCTCAAAAATCATCCTGATGTCATGATAATGTGTAGGGTCTGGGACCATTTGGGCAGGAGCACCTATTTTGGGCACTTGCTTCTATAACTCATTCATTTTCAAACAGATTGACTTGATTTTTGAGACACGATCAGATACGCGCAGTATCTAGCCATGTTCAAAAATTCAAGTCAATCGGTTTGAAATTGACTAAGTTATAACAGCAAGTGCCCAAAATATGTGCTCCTGCCCAAATGGCCCCAGACCCAATGTTTCATTTTTCGAATCTGTTTTGAACAACATTATTTTGTACTATCCAGGAAAATCCACGTCAGATTTCAATCCGAATCATGTAATTGCGATGCTGCCATATCTACGTAATCTGTTGGTGAACACAATTCCTTTTCTCGCTAAATCCGTTTGCGATATTCATCCATTCTTTCCGCTTTCGGGAAATTTTTCCATCGCGAGTTCTTCCCATGTCTAGTCCCACTCACGTAATCATCCGCCAAATGACGTAGATTCTTTGTTGACTCATTACCACACTGACTGATCTGATGTAGCAACCCTGGCATCCCCCCAAAACACCACGTGCACGTGCTTGCCTTTGACCGGCTTTGAGAGCATGCGTGTGCAAGCAATATGGCAAAGTTCGACAATTAGCGAAATCCGTCATCCATCTACCGGCGAACCGACGACGGCGACGACCTCCATGAACAGCCAGCGGAGGGGCCTGATGTAGGTACAATTTCGTCTAGCGAGATAATTGCGGAACGAGTCTTGTGTCGAACAGTTTCCCGAAATTTTACTGCTTCTCGGGGGTGGCTGTAAATCGTTATTTTATGGTCCTTTGGTTCAATCTGGTGTGTATTGTTACGGTCGGTAACTCAAGCGATGTGGGTGATTTGTTTGTCTAATGTTTCTTTGGGTAAGTAGAGATTTCTCGCAGACGAATGCATTCGGTCAGCCAGCTAGGCAGCTGAGGCTAAAACGTGACTGTGTGGAGCTGAGATGTATGTAGCTCTGCTGTTGACTTGCAATTAACCTCGGGTTGTTAAACAAAGTGTTTACACTTTCGTTTACACAGGGCGGTAAAGTGCCTGGAAACTCAAAGTGCGAATTTCCGCTTTATATGTTTGCTGTTCCACCATGCTTACGAGGTGGGGCATATAATCTGATTGACGGAACAGCGAACACAGCTTGTGATCGTGTGTAGGAATCACCTTCACTGTGTGTTATCGTTGCTTTAGCACGTGTCGGGGAGTGTAACCTAAATTAAACGTGAAGTTACGGTTACTGACAAGAGGAGTTGTCACATTGCAAGACCGGACGACAGATAGCGGTATGGACCTTCTGTCTTCGAGTTCGTAACCTGGGCACTACTTTTTTGCGCTAAAACAAACACGTGACACACAACCCTTGTTCGAGTTAGCACCGCCGTGATGCGATGCATCCCATCGTCGGTCGTCAGAGTGAAATGCTGGTGCACAAAAAATAAGCTGCGATTGCAAAATTGACCCGACCGCGCCTATCTCCACCCTCATATTTAACAGCGCTGTTGGCTTTGACTTTCGATTCGATCGAGGTTTGCAACGTGCCCGTCATCGCCCGTCGTCGTCGTCGGTAGCGCTTTACCGGATTGCATGCTTCCGTTATCAGCCATCGTTATCGGACAGTGGGATTGGTTGATTTGTGTAGTCTAGAATTGTTATATGCATTCTTCATGATGCAATAGTATGTAACTGTTGGTCAACTTTCCACTCTTTATTCTTATTTTTTACTGTTTATTCGTAACATCACACAGGTCGTTTGTCACAGCTTACTCCTCATTTCCCTCTTATCATTCCTCGTTGCTCACTTTTTACTGCTCACTCCTCACTACTTACTTCTCACTGCTCTACACTCCTCAATACTCATTCTTCATTTCTCGATGCTTGCCGCGCTGTCCACATTGCTCACTTAACAGTCCTAACTTTTCACACTGATCATTTTCGTTCTTATCTTCTAGTTACTTACTTTTCTCTCTTCACTAATCACTCCTCACTGGTCAAATGGTTTGGGACGCATATAGCGCATGGATGCTTCATATTACTGCAAGAGATTCTTCCTCTTTTTTTTCTGGTGCGTACAGAAACTTCCGGGAAGTTCTCGAACATTTATGAAGTTTAGTGCTTCAGAACATTCCAGAACGTTTTTCTTTTATTGTAGAACAGTTACTTCCAGAAAGTTCTCGAAATTTTTAAAAGTTTGAGTTTGCTATGATGAAATATTTCAATGAAACATTTCAAAGCGTTACGGACAGACATATAATGCTGGGTTTTTATATATACGATTCTTGTTGCTTACTACTTACTACTCACTACTGACTCCTCATTGTTCACTTCTCATCCTACTGATCCATAATTCTCATTCGTCTTTTCTCAATTTCGACTACTGCTTACTTTTTACTCAATTTTCAGTTCTTATTCTTCACTATTCGTTCTTCATTCCTCACTTATCACTCAACAACATCCCAGTCATCACTTTTCATTTTTACTGCTCATTCGTTGCAGCACACTTATCACTTTTCACAGCTTACTCCTCATTTCTCTCTTATCATTCATCACTCCTCACTACGTGATTCTCACTGATCTATACTCCTCAATGCTCATGTTTCATTTCCCAAGCCTTTCCGCTCAGTTCACACTGCTCACTTAGCAGTCTTAACGTTTCATTATTCATTCCTCACCCCTTATTATTAATCCCCGTTCTCTTCACTACTCACTGATCATTCTCGCTCTTCTCTTCTCACTCCTCACATCTCTTTTTTTTACTAATCACTCCTCACTGGTCACCCCTAGCTACTCGTACCTAACTCCTCCGCACCACTTAACAGTCCGTATTATTCAAACTAACTTATCATTCCACACAGATTACTGCTCACTTCTGATTCTTCGTTGCTCACTTCTCGCTCTTCATTCCTCACTTTTCACTTTAGTCTTACTTATTATTATTATTATTATTATTATTATTATTATTATTATTATTATTATTATTATTATTATTATTATTATTATTATTATTATTATTATTATTATTATTATTATTATTATTATTTATTATTATTATTATTATTATTATTATTATTATTATTATTATTATTATTATTATTATTATTATTATTATTATTATTATTATTATTATTATTATTATTATTATTATTATTATTATTATTATTATTATTATTATTATTATTATTATTATTATTATTATTATTATTATTATTATTATTATTATTATTATTATTATTATTATTATTACTATTAAGTATATTTAAATTCGTAACGTAAGACATACATCAACATACTTCGCTCTCTTAACTTTTCCATGCTCATTTCTCACTGTTTACATACTTCTCGCTGGTATTAGATATTTTGGCATTCCTCGCATCTTGAGCATACTAATGTTTCTTGAACTATGAACTGAAGGGATAAAATTTACTAAAGTGCCAATGAAAATCGATTTTTGGAATTTCAAAAGCGGATAGTGCTCAAAAGTTTCGTTAAGTGTTTGACCAAAGCGGTAAAAGTTTGACTGTTTTGAAACACGAAACATTTTTTTGCACAGTGGAAAAAAAAAGTACAAAACTGTCAAAGAGTTTTGTAACTTTTGAAAACCACGAATGTGGTATGCGAAGTAATACTTTTCTAATGTAAACATGTGCGGGAAGTCGAAGAGAAGTGGTTTCATAGGCTGCCCGGATCGTTAACATACTCATTTTACACTATTTCTCCATTTTTTTTTTGAAAAACATATTTTTTTTCAAAAACAACATTTTTTTAATTGAAGAGTTATGCAACTTTTGAAAACTGCGAATACGGTTTACGCAGTCATGCTTTTCTAATGTAAAAATATGCGGGGAATCAAATGGAAGTACGGATCGTTAACATACTCATTTTACCCCCATTCCACATTTTGTTTGGGTTTTTAATAGAAATGAATGTCTGTTCAGAAGTGGAAGTGATCATGAAGTATAAAAACTCGACCTAGTAAATTTATATGTACATACTGACGATATAAATGAAGATATTAAACTTGACCGCATGAATGGTTGTCATCTGAGGGCTGCGAATAGGAACGGTGTTATTTTTCAAGCTAACAAACGCACACCAACACACTTTTGACGCTCGGTTTGAAAACACGCACGAGTGTCTAATTTTCATGCCACCACCACCGTCGACGCAATTGTCAAACACGCCGTCGCGACGCTGTTTGAAAAAGGTGAACATGATTAATCTCCCCATGACTACAAAATGTTTCTCTTGTTCAAAATTTATCCATTTCTAATTTGCGGTGGACATTTTAATGTATCGTCGTTTCAAAATAAATGAATGAAACAATGAACTAATAACAGTTTTTATTATTTACCTTACTTTCCACGTGACCCAGAGCACTTTGTCTTGTCTTGTTTGGCTTGTTCAGAAACAAATATTATTGCAATACTTTTCTGACAGATGGAATCGCATAAGAACAGTAGCTGTTGGAGCTGTGACAGTTCGACGGAGATATTTTGACAGCAGTGCATGGAGATATCTTGACAACCGTTTTGATTCTGTTCGCAGCCCCCAGGTTGTCATGCCCGTTTCACCATATTCTCAAAGATTATCGCATTTCTGGTAACATATGCTTTTTATCTAGGGAGAAAATCGATAAATTCCCATCCAAATAAGATTATAACTTGAAAAGTACATTCAAGTCATCTACCAAATCAGGAAATCGAACGAACTTGCATCTTGGTAATTTTGCCTTGATGCCCAACGAATATTATTTTTTGAATTCAAAGCCACGAATACGGTTCACGAAGTTAGACTTTTCTAATGTAAACATCTTCTTTTTCTTCTTTATGGCTTTACGTCCCCACTGGGACTTGGCCTGCCTCGCTTCAACTTAGTGCTCAGCACTTCCATAGTTAATAATAGAATGAGTGAATTCCTTATGCAAATATCCCAAAAACGATAGACAGTTGACACTACGACCCTTGAGAAAAACGTCAAATTTCTAAGCCGAAACGTCGGGAATATAGATTAAAATCGTTGATTTGAAGACTGAGAGTCATACCCCTTTCCATCAAGTTTCCAGTCGTAATACTTATACTTCTACGTATAACTTGCAAGAACAACGTATTTTAAAAGGAAAGAAACATCTTAGATAAAATGTTAACAGATTGACCACCAATATTTCCGTAACAGTATATGTGAATGTTCTCCTGGTTCCAGAGAAGAGAATTGTCGGACAAAAGAGGCACAAAACAAGCAACAAAGAAGGCCCGGCGGTTACTCTTTATCTCAACTGGTAACAGATAATTACATGATCTCGAAATTATATGTCGGGGACAAAACAGAAGCAAATTTGTTGCGTACTTATCAACTCGTGAATAATCAATTATTACTAACCTAAAACAAATTTCGCCGCCTCCAAGAACATGACCATTCGTAGCACCTTCTTCCAGCAGAGCCTCCCGTATCGTTACACCTGGAGATCACCACAACAAACGGAATCGCAAATCGACCACGTTCTGATTGTTGGACGACACTTCTCCGACATTATCGACGTCAGGACCTATCGTGGCGCTAATATCGACTCTGATCACTACCTGTTGGTGGTTAAACTACGCCCAAAACTCTCCGTTATAAACAATGTACAGTACCGGCGGCCGCCCCGGTACGATCTAGAGCGACTGAAGCAACCGGATGTCGCTACCGCGTACGCGCAGAATCTCGCGGCAGCGTTGCCGGATGAGGGTGTTCTCGATGTGGCCCCTCTAGAGGACTGCTGGAGTACAGTCAAAGCAGCCATCAACAACGCAGCCGAGAGCACCATCGGTTACGTGGAACGGAGTCGACGAAACGAGGTTCGACGAGGAGTGCAGAGCGGTTGTGGAGAAGAAGGACGCACCGCGGGCGGTAATGCTGCAGCATGGAACCCGAAAGAATGTGGAGCGATACAGTCAGACGCGGAAGCAGCAGACCCGTCTCTTTCGGGAGAAAAAGCGCTGCCTGGAAGAAGCGTATTGCGAGGAAATGGAACTGCTGTGCCGTTCACAAGAAACACATAAGTTCTACCAGAAGCTCAACGCATGCCGCAAAGGCTACGTGCCGCAAGCAGAAATCTGCAGGGATAAGGACGGGAGCCTCCTAAACGGACAAACTTGAGGTGATCGAAAGGTGGAAGCAGTACTTCGACGAGCATCTGAATGGCGAAGAGAATGTAGGCACGGGGGATCAAGGCAGTAGAGGAAAAGTTGGTGCAACAGAGGACGGGAACGAACTAAATCCCATGCTGAGGGAAGTTAAGGATGCCATCCACCAGCTCAAAAACAACACAGCGACTGGTAAGGACGGTATCGCAGCAGAACTCATCAAGATGGGCCCGGAAAAGTTGGCCACCTGTTTGTACCGGTTAGTAGTCAAGATCTGAGGAGCCGAACAGCTACCGGAAGAGTGGAAGGAAGGGATAATCTGCCCATCCACAAGAAAGGCGACGAGTCAATGAAAGAGAACTTTCGAGCGATCACCATTTTGAATGCCGCCTACAAAGTGCTATCCTAGATCATCTTCCGTCGTCTTTCACCTAAAGTAAATGAGTTCGTGGGAAGTTACCAAGCCGGTTTCATCGACGGCCGGTCGACAACGGACCAGATCTTCACCGTACGGCAAATCCTCCAGAAATGCCGTGAATACCAGGCCCCAACGCACCACCTGTTCATCGATTTCAAGGCGGCATACGACAGTATCGACCACGCTGAGCTATGGAGAATCATGCACGAGAACAGCTCTCCCGGGAAGCTTGCCAGAGCAACGATGGACGGTGTGCAGAACAGCGTAAGGATTTTGGGTGAACTATCCAGTTCATTCGAATCTCGACGGGGACTACGACAAGGTGCTGGACTTTCCTGCCTACTATTCAACATCGCCCTGGAAGGTGTTATGCGACGAGCCGGGCACAACAGCCGGGGTACGATCTTCTCGAAATCCGTCCAATTTGTCTGTTTTGCGAATGATATGGATATTATTGCTAGTTGTTACCATATTTACTTGAGGAAGCTTGAGGCACGAACTGATGAGGACTAGAGTTATATTGTACAGGTTACCAACTCAACCCATTTTGTCACCTAGGAAACCCTATAGATCTTCGCACACAGGAGTTTCATGTTCGAGATCTACAAATTTTACCCAACTCACACTGCGTACAATCCCTTTGTGCATCGGTCAACCAACACGCTAGTTTTGAACAAGTGTTAATAGTTTGCCGTTGCCGGGTATGCGCACTGTTGCTGAGCACCTCTCGTTCTCGAGAGCGGGAGCCTTGCAACAGTCAATACCGACAGAGCAGTGTAGTGTAACGGAAAATACTTCGTGTGTCCATGCACGTGACTTCGTCTAGTCTAGGCTAGGGCGAACGGCCAACAACCAACCAACACGGTTGCCCGCTGCTGGTGAATTGTTGTCTAAGGCAATATGTAGGTACGCCAATCCCGTGGTGAGTCACGCTTTGAAAAGTGCAGTTGATAAGCACGGCACGGCTCGGCTGGTTGCACAGTAGTGGAGCTTCCTGGAAAATGAACCGCGTTGTCCGTTGCTATGTTTGCTTTGGGATTTCAACGATTGATCATCGTCACTCGATAATTGCACTCTATAATGGAGGCGATCAATCGGGAACTATAAAGTTGATACTGGTCCGTAAATAGAGGCGGGTATGATAATAAAATTTCATTAAGTTGAGTGAGCGGTTGCAATCAGATATGTTCCGACCCTCAATCTGGAACCTCTGCGTACGTTCCATGTGCCTGAGATAAGAAAATACAACTTCAATATCAGTGCTATTTTTCTCAAAATTCCCATAGCAATGAAGAAATCCATCATCATCGGTAGGTAGGTAGGTAGGTAGGTATCGGAAATTCGGCAGAAAGGCAAGGGGGAATTCCGAAAAGCCACGTGCTGTCGAGGTCGCAAACAGAGAGCAAACAAAAATAAGCCGGTTCGTCATCGCAAGCGATAATATTTGGCAGAAAGACGTCTCGGCTTTCTCGGAAGAGGGACGCACACGGTTGCTCGTGCGTACACCAGAACCGAAGCCTAATGTGTTGTTTTGAATCGACTGACTGGATGGTTTACCAGCAGCAACACGCTCCAATGGGGGGGCTGCTAGGTATTTGGCGCGTTCAGTAACGGACCCACCCCGCCCCCGCCTCATCAGCGCAGCGTGTGTTTGACTTTCGATGAATGGAATACTTTCGGGAGTGGGCAGCGGGTCGGCGTGCGTGTAATAATAGCAGCATTTCTCAAAGAAAGAATAGTTTATCTATATTGATGGGTCCAATCGATAGGCTATTTTGGGATCATCGAATTAAATCTATTTATAAATACATAAATGTGTTGCTTCCTCAGCATTCATTTAGATAATTATGTATTTCATCGTTAACGAGGCTACCTAGAGGCAAGGAATCAATACCAATCATTGTTTCGGTAGTAGCAACGATAAATTTGATTAATATGTAGCTACGTTATTATATAATTTGCCTTTCGGGAAGAAATTTTGGATTACATTATTCTTCATGGAGTTTTTATTACAGTGATAGACATTAGTTTAGCCGAGAATAAAAAAAGTGTCAGGAAACTTATACAAAAGATTTTATGATAAAACTTTTTTATCGTAGTAATAGTATATCTACCCAAGTAACACACATGTTATATAAAAGTTACGACAGCGCAAGTTTTGGTTGTATAGAAGTTTATTTTTCGTTATTTCAACACAATGTTAGAATAACGTAAAATAAACTTCTATACAACCAAAACTTGCGCTGTCGTAACTCTATTATAACATGTGCGTTGCTTGGGTAGTACAGTTTTATAAAAATGTGATTCATTAAACTTACATATACACTGAAACAAAACCGAGGGTAAAAACCCTTCAAATGTCATTTTTGCCTAGACATTCGTTTAGCCGAGGTAAATGAAAAATTGGTTTTAAATAGTTTTTTTTTGCAATTTCGTGGATATATTTCGAGGATATACTCCAAGGCATTTAGTTTAGTGTTAGCGAAATAATTGACCTTAAAAGTTTATTTATTTGTGAAATTCAGAGAAATAATATAAAAAAAATGTCCCGATAAGGAGAAGCGACGATAAACAAATTTATTTAAGAAAAATGATTTCTGTAAACACTCAAACGTAAGCTAGATTAGCAGTTTTGAAAATATGGCACAGAATTATTGTTAGGAATGTTCAAATTATTGCATAAAATGTCATGAAATAATTAAGTATACTAGTTTTTGGTTGTTTAAACTTTAAAATGGGATTGATAATAGCTAAAATAAACAGTTCTGCATTGAAATAAAGACGTGCCCTAATGCCTGTGGAGTATACCTGTTTGATACTAGCATTACTAAATGAGTAAGAAAGAAGACTGCTAAGTGAAAGAACTGCAAGTAGTGTCAGAATTTTTGTACCCTGTTTATTTAAAAGCAGATGCTCATACAAAAATGCAAGATATGGTCAAACTATTGGCTTATTTCATTCAATCTGAAGAAATATATTATAAATGAGTCTTAGTTGTGAACCACATTCATTTTTAACATGATTTATTTGAAAAGAATGTCTAAATTATTAAACAAGTAGTTCATGCTAGAAAATTGAATACTTTCGGTGCCATTACTCGAAATATGAGCCGTTCAATGTATATAATTTCAGCCAGAATACAGTCTGGAAGATAGTGGGAGCTATTAGAAGACGTAATAGTAGTAAACGCTGTGATTTATGCAAGTGAAACCATAATATTTCATCAAAACAACACTTAAATACGTAATTTTTTGATGGTTTGCGTTATTTTTTTCTGTTAAAAACATTGTTTTTCGTAAATTTTCAACCATACTTTAGTCATAAAACTTTCATTGCATCCTTTTGAAACACTTCCGATAAAAATAACTACATCAAATCTCAATTTGGAAACATTTACAATATTATGACATATTTATATGAGATGCATGCAAAATTAATATGGCAACACTTCCAAGAACGACCTAAATCATGATTTACAAGTCGATCTATAATGCAGATCATCATACAAAATGACTTTGTTGGATATCTTCCGAAATTTGTTAGTTTTTTTATCATGGAATTCTAAAAAATGTTCAATTCGGCTAAACGAATGTCTAGGCAAAAAATGACATTTGAAGGGTTTTTACCCTCGTTTTTGTTTCAGTGTATATGTAAGCATGATGTATTACATTTTTATAAAACAGTACTAGATATACTATCACTACGATAAAAAAGTTTTATCATAAAATCTTTTGTATGAGTTTCCTGACACTTTTTTGAAAATTTTTTAGCCTCGGCTAAACGAATGTCTATCACTGTATGATACTAAACGCGAGAAGCTTATTACTTGATATGTATCATGTAATGAACTTTACTACTTGTAGGTCTACTCAGAAGTAGAGTCCACCGAGCTTTCTACATTGTTGATATGAATCTGAAAGCAATCTAGTAATACCGTTACAATGACTTTTTCCAGAAATTATGTCAGAGTTTCTTCTGAAATCACTTTGGAAGTTCCTCTGGGAATGCCTCCTAGGATTTGTCACAAGTCTTTCGCATTTTTCCATGAAAAATGTTCTTGGTATTCTTTTTTGAATTCCTTCCGGAGATTTTTTCGGATGTTCTTGGTATTTTTCCGGATACCTACTGGCATATTTCAAGATTCGAACATTTTTTTCCTTGATAATCTTCCGAAATTCCTGAACTCCTACCGTTTTCTGCTAGAGTTTTTCACGAGGATTTTATTCAGAATTTCTTCTAAAGATGTTTTTGGTACTGCTCCCAGAGTTCCTCGTGGGATTTTCTCGAAGCTCCTCCTGCGTTTTGCCCAAATAAATCTACGCGGGATTTCTTCCATGATTAATTCCGAGATCTCCACAAGAGTTTCTCAAGATGTATCACTTGTGTTTTCACAGAATTTGATGATACTTCTCCAGCAGAGCTTCCCGGGATTTTTTTCCAGAGTTGCTACAGGAGTTATTCATGGGATTTCTAATAGAGCTCCTGCAAAGATTTTCTAAGGAGTTCCCCCGAATTTTCTGCATGAGCTTCTGTTTAGATTTCTGTAAAAGTTTCTCCTGCAGTTTTTTTTTCAAAAAAAAAAAAAAAAAAATCCGTGAGCTCTCTCTTCAGAGTTTCGCTTTGAATTTCTACAGGTGTTTCAGCTGGAATATTTCCTAAAGGCGCTTGCGGGATGTTTTTTTTTTCAAGTCTCACCTGAGATTTGTCTCGGCGTTCCTCCCGGTACTTCTCTCAGAAAATTCCTTTCGACTTTGGACCTGGAACATCTCTCAAAGTTTTTTTTTCTGAATTTATCCTGGGCTTTCTCCTAAGTTTTTTTGTGCCTTTTGGGATTTCTGCAGAAGCTATTTCTCATAGAGTTCTTTCAGTTCTGTCTTTCAGAACCTGTTCCAGGCTTTTCCTAGAAGTTGTTCACCGCAATTCTAGCTGTGATCCACATGAGATTTTTTTGTTGTTTTTATCGTAATCATTCCTTCATTTCCTGGAATAATTGCTCGAGGAGTTTTTTTCAGGGATTTGTCAGGATTTTTATGTGAATGTCTCCTGTGATAACTTACAAAATTCCTTGCAAAAAATTCCCGGATAATATCGGAAGGAATCCTGGTGAATTCTTGTAAGAAACCCCAAAAAATATCTATTGGAAATACTCGAGAGGTAGTTTGGAAGAAATCCCGAGAAAAACTGGGACAGATATCAGAAAAAAAAATTTGGGAGTAATCCCGGCAAAACCTTTGAGGAACTTCCAGCGAAATCGTAAGAATATCCAAGAAAATCATCGGAAACTTTACAGAAGAAATCCCCCGAAAGAACTTCTGCAAGAACCTTGCAAAAATTCTGGGAGAAACTGTTGGAAAGCTATCCCGGAAAATCACTTAGAGAAATTCATGGAGAAACTATGGATAAGATCCTGAACGATCTCCGGGAGGAGTCCAGTGAGAACTGGGGAAAACCTCTGAAAAAAAAAGCGGGAGGTACCCCAGCAGATACCCCGTGAAAACCGCCTGCAGAAATTCTGGGAGAAACTCTGCTAGGAATCCCAAGAACAACTTTCAGAAATCGTGAAAGAACACCGAAAAAATCTCTTTGGAAGTATTCATAGGAATAGCTAAAATATTCAATCGGTAACACCAGTTTTTTTTTCCAAGTTGTGTGTTTCCCACGACTTCATTCGAGACGTATAATACGTCTATTGATTAGAAATTGGAACACAGCATTGAATACCGCTGGGCACTGCTCTGCCTGTTGGCTCAAAGTCATGGTTGTCCGTCCGTTTAGTGACCACACTGTTCGCTGCTTACATCTTTTTCCGTGTGACCTTCGTCATCTGCGTGCACTAGAATGAATACTTTTGTTGGCTGATACTGGAACATTGTTCATTGTTACCAGATACAGGTTTACCGCAACAAGCCACCAGGTGCTGGGGATTGTAGTTTGCTCTAAGTTGAGCTTAGCTGCTTACTGCCTGCCTATGGAAACTGCGGTGAGAAGGTCCTTCGACGAGGAGCTAGAGAACCGTGCTGCGGATATTCCAACAGGAAGAAGCGTAGAAGATCAATGGAGCGCCATCAAGAACGCCTTCATCGCCACCGGCGAGAATAATTTGGGTCAGCTACACACCCGAAGAAAGCAGTGGTTCACAGATGATACCTGGAGAAGATAGAGGAGCGAAGGAACTCCAAAGCCGCGATAGAGCGAGCGAAAACACGAGGAGCTAAAGCTGTAGCCCGTCAGCGCTATTCGGCTCTCGAGAAGGCAGTGAAACGCTCATGTAGACGGGACAAAAGAGCGCGCGTGGGCGGACTCCCTAGCCGACGAAGGCGAGAATGCCGCAAACACCGGTGACATCCGTCTCCTCTACGATGTCTCACGTCGTCTTAGTGGGACCAAGATGAATGCTACGATGCCCGTGAAAGACACGTCTGGACAGTTACTGACCGACTCGGCTGACCTGTTGAAACGCTGGTACGAGCACTTTGGAAACCTTTTTCAAGTGTCGACCACGCCAATTAGACGCATTACCCGTGTCAACACCGAAGCTCCATCAGTGCAGGAGATAGAAACAGCCATCTGTAACATGAAATCGAACAGGGCGCTTGGGGTTGATCGCATATCAGCTGAGATGCTCAAAGATGTCCCCGTAGTATCCGCACAACTACTGCATCCATTATTCTGCAACATTTGGGAAACCGCCACATTTCCGGCCGACTGGATGGGGATGCAAGGCGTCTTAGTAAAGGTACCCAAAAAGGGTGACCTGACTGCATGCGATAATTGGGTGGGGTGGGGGGCGAGGGCATCATGTTACTGTGTATCGTTCTCAAAGTCCTCTACAAAGTGATCCTTAACCGCATACAGAAGAAGATTGACGCAACTTTCCGACGGCAGCAAGCAGGATTCCGTGCCGGACGATCTTGTGTGGACCATATTGTCACGCTCCGTATAATTCTGGAGCAAACCAATGAATTCCAAGAGTCTCTCTACCTGGTATTCATTGATTACGAAATAGCTTTCGACCGTCTCAATCACGGAAACATGTGGGAAGCCCTCAGGCGCAAGGGTCTTCCTGAGAAAATCATCGCCCAAGTAACCGGAAGTTCTGATAAGAGAATATTTTATAAGCTAAGCAGCTTGTTGGAGGATGCTCTTTAGCCTTCTAAGTAGCTTTATTTTTAAGTAATTTCGGAACTTGAAAGTTAACACAAGGAAGCTTGTTAGCCTTCTAAGCAGCTTCTGATGAAACTTTCTCAAAATGAATGTAAAAACAAAAATGAACTTTCCAGATTCATCATAGGTAGTGTCAATTGCTTGTATTGCGTGAAAGATGACCAACTTACTGTCTATAGCGCCAGTCACACGATCCATATATTGATCAATAGTTGACCGTTTTATGGAAACATTGAATGTATAATATTGTTCAAAAATAAATTGATATAAATCATTCAACTTTTCCCCTATCTTCCGTTTGATCAACCACGCAGCAATATTTCCCCTCCATAGCGCATTTTACTTCAATTTTCTCTACAATATTTCCCCACCTCCAAAAATTTAACATCAATCCTCTCGAAGATTGCTCAAACCATGGGTCAAATTAATCCATGGATCAAATGATTGGTTCAATATTTCCCCTCCAGATCAACCTATCAATGATTATGAATAGGCTATCATCCCTTCAATGCAGCAGCGCGTGATCATAAGCATCATCATTGCAGAACATTCTGCCGTGTTGCCATATATATACATATTTTTTTTTAATTTAAATAAACAGCTATTGAAATGTATGATACAAAAATACATACAAAAAAGAAAACTGAATTCAGATGTAATAAATCATCGAACAAAAGAAACAATTTATGAAGAAGTATATTTTTTCCAAGATTTTTTATTTAAATGTAATGAATCCAACGATTACAATGCATTAGTGGTAATAAACAGTTCAAAACATTTTTGGTGTAATCTTATAAGTCGGTTGGTGTCCCACCGAACTTTGCCAAAAAAATTACTGGTGCACTGGCGGTCTCTAAAACCAGTTAATTGATAATTCGTGGAGCGGACCTGGTGTGATGGTGAAATCACGTGACTATCACGTGGAGGACCTGGGATCGAATCCCACTCCCGACAAATTTGCAAAGTGTGAGTTCTTCTTTCGGAAGGGAAATAAAGCGTGGGTCCCGAGATTAACTAGCCTAGGGCTAAAAATTTCGTTAATATGTACTGATAAAAAATTTATTAATAATTTGCACATTATGACATATTGTGAAAAACTACCAAAAATACCCAAAGTCACTCTCAGGACATATCATTTAATTATAGTTCAGTAATCAATCTAGCTATAGAGAACACAATAACGGATAAACTGTTTTATATATTTACTATTACATTAGCAAAAATCAAAACCTAACTGTTAATACTCCATGTTGTATGAAATATTTTGATTCAACAATAGAAGTTCATAACTTGTGTTAGAAATTAAGAAACAATAACCTTCTCAAGACTTTAGGAAAAATAGCATCATGAATTAGTAAATAGATCCACTATTTAACAATTCATCATGCTAATCGGAGAGATTGGGTTCAATAGATAAGAGGTTATGAATGCTTACAAAAACAAATCGAATATGGCGTGGTGAATGACCAAAACTATCAAAAAAATATTTTTTCATAATCATTAATGGAATTGAATAAGCAAGCGAAGTATCGAAATTTGTACTTTTCTAATTATCAAGTCTTTATTATATTTACAAAGCAAAAACGCTCGCAAAAACGTGACACTTTATTTTTAGAAATTTGCTTTCTGGCCACCATGAACGCCGTGAACCATGCGCTGATTGTTGGTGAATTGCTATCTCTTCCTCACTGATGGAATGGTCTGCGCTCAATCTGTTGACTCTTTTGCATTGCTGGATTGATCGAATCAAACAAGTCGAGAGGAAAGTTTGATGAACTTGGATGATCTTGATGGTTTGGTCAAACTGGATGATAGTGGTGGTTGGATCGGTTGGATCAATCTTTCGGAGGGGAAATATTGAGGATATGACCACCAACCTCAATCCTCGCTTTTGCAGGTTGGTCAGTATTTACATCAAGATTCAACATTATCATCCATGTTCTCCTCAATAAAAATGCATGCAATACATTTAGCAATATTTCCATCAAATTGTGTTTCTTGATGAAGTTGAAGGAAAGATTGAACCTCTTGGTTGAATCAACTTATTGAAAAGTGTAAATGGCACTTATAGACGAGTGCACCGTTGAACACTGATCCTGAAAATGTTTGACAGCACAGCGGGGTCGACTCTCAACAATTTCTACTCAGAGATGTATCTCCAAAATACTCTGATATTTTTTTCTTTGATTTCTTACATGAATTTTCATTTAAAGTGATGCATATGTATATAGTAAATGCACTAGCTCATATGTTTGCAACTTCATCGCGAAAACTAGATGCAATAAATTAAACAAATTTTCAGCGGGGTAGAAGCTTGGGTAGAAGTTGTTGAGAGTCGACCCCGCTGTGGTGTCAAAATTCGCTGCCCGAGTGAACTTTCAGCGGGCGGTGCACTCGTCTATGATACACTCCTCGAGAAGATTTGAACCGAAATGAATAAAAATCTGAATTCCAACGTCAGATAGCATTTTAACATCGCTTTTCGTTTTCTTCTCTCTTCTTTCAGTTGGAAAAGCACAGAAGCAATCGTCTCACAGATCACCAGTGGTGCGCAGCCGAACCCCGTACGAACGGCGAACTCCAACCCATTCCAGCCGGGTAGAATCCATCGATGAAACCACGTGCTCTTCGGTAGCGTCTTCGGTGGATTGCTACTCGATGGCCGTCGATTCGGTTTCCGTGGAAGATGTAGCCGAGATGGCGGAGCTGGACGAATGCAGTCGATCCAGTAGTGATCAGCAAGCATTGGCACAACAACAGCAGCAGCAGTTGTTACTTGCGCAGCCCCGTATTCACCATGGACCGCGAAGTCATCGGTCGATGAGCGTGTCTTCCAGTGGATGTTCGAGCTCCATGGATGATCGGAATTGCGACTTTTCGTCGATGGACAGCGGAAACAGTTGTCGGTAAGTTGGAAAACTTTAGGATGACTAGGATCCAAAGCGAAACTAATTCTGGTCCCGCTTTTTTCAGGTGTACGTCCCTCGGCATTTCCGACTTTGACGATGACGGTTTCCGCGAGGACGGCAGCGTATCTTCCATGTACTCAGTATTTTCATCTCCGAGGCCATACCATCTGCATCACCAGTTGCACCACAACCAGCCGAACGTTCCGCACCACCCCAACAACACCAAGGGGCTGTTCGACATCGCACTGAAAACGGTCAAGCTGATCCGACGCAACCAGGAGTTGCAGATGCGATTGGCACAGCTTCAGCGTGAGACCAATGCCTTCATCGAGTCTGTGATGGCCAATCCGGAGAATGAATCGTTGCGGAACCACATCCACGCGGGCGGTGGTACTATCCGGGCAGTGACGCCGGGTGTAGTGGTTCAGAAGTGAGATGGTACCGACGCTCGCCGGAACGACGTCGGTACCCCCGAGGAAATCAGCGATCTCAATCATCATGCTTCGATAGTTTGCTTTGGTTTGTTCGCTTAGTTCTGCACAATTCGTGCACCAATTTAGAGAGTCTGAGTAGATTCCAATGACTAGAAGCTTATTTTGTAGGAACAATAAGAAGCGCATCAAAACTGCTAATATGAGATATCATTTGGTTGTTCACAAATAAGTAGTATTGGTAAGATTTTTTTTGAGTTTTTTTCCGTAATCGAAGACGACTGGTAGCGGCGTCGGAAGCGTTCTAAATGCCCTTATTTATTACTACACAAGCTATTGCAGCTTTGATGCTATTGTTCTGAGAACAACACAATCACAATCATATTTATAACTGTTCAACAACAGGTTAGACGTAGTTTGCGCCAACCAGAGGTTGCATTAGAAAACGCTTAAAACCACAAAACAATTTGCAACAAAGAAAAACAAAAACTGAAGAAAACTTAACAAGCAATCATTCGTGACACTTTCATCAAACCTGCATTTAATGTCGTGTGTATGGATAGAGAAAACATCAATCTTACCGTGCGAGATGCTTCTCGGTGTTTCTATGAAACTTTAAATGGAAAATATTATTTTTCTAAAATCTTAACTCATTAGTGATAGGTGGCATTCACACTAAATTGGAGCAAAATTCATATATCAGACATGTAATACCTACATTAGCCATTAGGACTTAACATTGAGTAGCGGTTAAGAGACACGTGAGAGGTACTGAATAAAATCTCAAATTATTAAAACAAACATACCTATACCTACGATCGCGTTACTGGTGTTTCATTTTCATCGTTCGTTGACCTTGTTGGTCGCTTCCCATGGGCGGCATCATCATCGTCTGTCGTCGGGTGCCCGGCAATCAGCCGTGGAATGCTGGGGCTGACGAGCAATAGCTTAGGTTACCGATGCTTTCCACGTGCTTTGTTTGTTGTGGATTCGGGGAAAAGGGTGGGGCAACCAACAACATGTGGATGCGATTTAAAGTGAGACTAGTATTTTGGGAAAGTTCCGTGCAAACAGGTGGTTGTTTTTTGCAGATGTTGCAATCTTTCAGTTTAGAATTGAAGTTCTTTGATCGGTTGATGCTTGGAACAATGCTGCACCCCAGAATTCGCCAGGCCCCCTAGAATTTTTTTATGACTTTATATATTGAAATAAGGAAAATCTGAAAACCACTGCCTTAATGACAAGAATAGATCTATAATAGACAATTACTCTTGGACGAATTTGTGGAATATATTCCATACAATGTCTAGAGGAATTAGAAAAACTATTCCTAGAGGAATTCGTGGTGCATTTTCTAGAGAAATTTCAGGAGGAAACCCTGGGAGCATTTCGAAAGAGTCTTCTCTGAGTGAATTCCTGAAAAAAAAATCCTGGAGAAATATCTGAAAACGCTTTTAGCATGTAAGTACTTATATGTTTAAAGTAAGTCACAGTTACTGTAAAAGAATAACGGGATCCTGAAAGAATAGTAGGAAGAATTTCCGAAAAAACTCCTTCGAAGGTGCTGCAGGGGCTATTGTTGAAGGAATTCATGGATGGATTTCTGAATAAATCTGTGGATGAACTCCTCAAAGATTTCTCGGAGATAATTATGGAAGAATTCCTGGAAGACTTCCTGACAATTTTAATTAACTTAAAGTATTCCAAATCGCTAGAGGAATTCTTGGAAAAATCCATAAAGGAATTTCTGAAGGAATAATTGGAGGATTTCTCGGAGACATCCCTGGAGAAAATGCCTGGAATATTCCCTGGCTAAATTTCTTGAGAAATCCCTGGATGAATCCGTGGATGAATTCTTAAAGAAATTCTTGGATGAATTACTGGAGCAAAAGCAAACCCTGGGAGAAATTCTGAAGGAATCCCAGAATGAATTCCTGGAAGATTCCCTACAGGAATTCTGGGAGGAATTCCTGGAGAAATTTCTGAAGAATCCTCTTGAGAAATTCTGGGAAGAATCCCAACAGAAATCTCTTGAGAAATTCATAAAAGAATCCCTGGGGAATTTTTGGTAAAATCCTTGAAGGAATTTCTAGAGGAATCCCTGAAGGAATTCCTGAAGCAAGTTCTGGAGGAACCTCAGGAAAAATGCTTGGAGGTACTTCTGGACAAATTCCTAGCGGAATGCCAGGAGGAATTCCTAAAGAAATCTGAAGAGGAATTCTTGGGATGCTTCCGAGGAACTATCCCTGGAAGAATTCCTGGAGACTCGGATGAATTTCTGGAGGTATATCTAGAGGAATTCTAGGAGAAATCTCTGGAGAAAATTCTGAAGAAATTTCTAGAGGTATTCCCAGAGGAGTTTCTTGAAGTTTTCCAGGAGGAATTATTGGATGAATATGTGGATGAATTACTGGAATTTTTGGAGGAATCCGTGAAAAAATTCCTGGAGGAATCTGTGGAGGAATCGTTGGAGGAGGAATTCCTGGATAAATTCATGGAGAAAACCCTGAAAATATTCCCGGCGTAATACCTGAAATAAATACTGGAGGAATTACTGCAGAAATTCTTGAAAGAATTTCCTGGGGAAATTTCAGAAGCAGTCCCTGGAGGTTTTCTTGGGAGATTCCTGAAGTAATCCTTGAAGGAATTCCTAAAGGAATCTCGGGAGGAATTCATGCAGGAATCCCTGGTGCTTGAACTAATAATTCTTGAACCAATGCCTTTATAAACTCTGGAAGTAGGATGTCCTGGAGAAATTGCCGTAGTCATTTCTGAAAAAATTCCTGAAGGAATTCCAAAATCAATTCCTGGAGGAATTTCTGCTGGAATTCCTGGAATAATTCCTGCTGGAATTCTTCAAGGTATTCCTGGAGAAGTCCTTGAATGAAATTCTGGAGGAATGCCTGGATGAATCCCTGGAGGAATCTCAATACAAATCCCTGGAGGAACTGCTGGAGCAATCCCTAGAGGAACTCCTGAAGGAATGCCTGGAGGAACCCTTGGAGAAATTCCTGGAGACATGCCTGTAAGAATACCTACAGGAATCTATTAACAAATTCATTGACAATTCTCCAGAGGAACTCTTGGAGGAATCCTCAGAGAAATCCCTGGAGGAATCCCTATGGAAATCCATGGAGGATTTTATTGAAGAATCACTGGATAAATTTCAGGTAGAATCTCTGGAGGAATCCCTGAAATAATTCCTGGAGGAATTCCTGGTGGAATCTTAGAAGGAATTTCTAGCGGTATCTCTAGAGGAATACCTGAATTCCTAGAGGAATTCTTTGAGAAATCTCCAAAAGAATTCCTGTATAAATTCCGTGAGGAATCCCTGGAGGAATCCTTGGAGAAATCACTGGAGGGATTTCTGAGGGATTTTTTGAAGAATCTTGAAGAACTTTCAGGAAGAATTCCTGAAGGAATCCCTGAA